>NC_051042.1:937500-1105569 GCF_904848185.1 Acanthopagrus latus | reverse complement strand
TTTCATAGATTCATCCTATGCCAAGGTTTCCATTATCACAGCAGTGATTGGAAAATATGGAGCAATAAAGCTCTGTTGTGTTATGCATAACACCACACTGAATACCTGAATCTATGCATAGCACAACAAAGCATCATTTGATTGCACCAGTTGTGCAACTGTTCAAATAGTGGTTTGCCCTTTTGACTTAGATTTCCCTTTCCATCTGAAGTCAGAACCCCCTCCGAGCTATAAAGCTCAAACAAACAAACACAAACTGACAAATCAGAAATAGTGTGCTGTGTACCAACCAAGATTAATAACAACCTACTTTGCATTAAGTAGATTTTGTATGTGCAGAATTCAAATCCTGCATAGAATTCGATGGCCATTCATAAAGAATATCTTGAGAAGGATTTGTCAGCTCTTGACGTTCCAGAGTTCCATGTTGTTGGTGTTCAACAGGCGGTGACAAATCAATGGCACAGAACTATTTGCAGCCATCTTTGCCCCGGACGTCTTCCTACTGTGTCAAAACAACAAATACTAAAAATATGTTGACAAGGGCAGACTGCCTACACAGCCTAGGAACAAAAAAACAGAAGTAAAAGAAGGATAAAAATGGTCTTCACCTCCCACCAACCCCTTGGAGTCTGACCCCCCCACCCTCTTCCATGTGGATCACTTGCTCCTTGTTAAAAGGACCCAGCCCTGGACGGAGCGGGGGTGGTGATACCCCTAATGAAGATGAATATTCAGCTGCTTTAGAAAGGCTCCTGGAAGGCTGCCCAGCCTGCATTCACTGTTCCAATCAAATTGGCGGCACGGTGAGGGAGGGAGGGGCCCTGTGCACTGGGCTGTGGAGGGGAAGTTGGGTGCTGGTGGTGGTGGGGGCCAGGGGGACACTAGTATAGTCCACATATCAGAGGACTGAGGCAGGAAGTGGAAGACCTATTGTGGAAAGTAGTGGAGGATATGCAATGGACAGAGTAATTTATGTCATGCTCATTCTTTTTGACCCTCACATCATCACCTCATAAATATTTAAGTTTGACATATTGTACTGATGACATGAAAATCTGAAGTGACGATGTTGCATTTCTGGGTAGAAAAACTCTTTGGGGTCAGATGCGCTTGTGGCACAGGGCCAAGAGACAGTAAACATGCATTCAGTACCTTCAATTCGTCATGACTTGTAGGAAAAATACAAGCCGATGCGTTCATCTCTAAATAATTAATGGTCTAACTGCAAGTTTTCATTATTTAGATATTGAAGTGTTCTATTTGTTTCCTTAAGGCAGCACTGTACAGGAAGGGTACTTGATAGCACAATATTATATTCAGTGCTCAAGATGGATATTAACATGTAAAAAGATGACCCTGGCCATAACTAGCTGACTCTCTATACTCACTAAGAACCTGACACGGGGTGTTTAATGATGAGGACTGAGCTTGAGGGCAGTGACAGTGACAGAGAAAGGATCACACAATCAGATTGGAAGCAGAGGCAGTTCTGAAGGTTTCATCAGTCAGAGCAAATACATCGAAAGCACATGTCATTGGTCTCTAATGAATAAGATATTTCAAAAACCAAAATTGCAACCTTTTTATTCAGCTGTCATAAAAAAAAATAATGGAATTGGAAGGACCTTCACATTCTAATATTGTCCAAAATGTATGTTACCTTTATACCTGACTACAAATCACCACTACAGCTATATAGACTACATACTAGACTATATACTGAGTGCCTTAAGAGGAATGTAGGTTCCTATCCTCTGTTATATAAACATATCCAGTAGAGTAACACTTAACAGTGTTGACACATTGTTAAAAATATCCACTATTTCAAATGTCAAGACTCTGTCCTGTGGTCACTGGCTTGGCAGCCTGGTCGTCTAGCTGAATGTGTTATGACACATATTGTAGAAATGTCAGTATGGTACGTAGCCTATGACACCAATAAATGTGAATGTATCCATGTTTGCAGAAACGTTGCGAGCCAGCATGTTACTCTGGCATGCTACTCAGTTGCACAATCTTGAGATTTGTGATTTGTGCAGGTCATCTCCCATGCAAGCCTCTGCAACCTATGTCTAGGCAAAACACCCATATCTGCACAGGTTTGCAACAAAGTGTTTTGTTTTGTGTGTGTGTGTGTGTGTGTGTGTGTGTGTGTGTGTGTCTTGTTTATATATAAGCCAGGATTCTGTACTTTTCTGGTAGAAAATGTAATGCCTGTCTGTTTCACCACTGCATGCAACATTCTAATTGAGGTTAATAAAATATTTGTCATACATATTATTTAACAAATTACCACATTTTTGTTACACTTTTTTTTTAATGCACATGTTGCTTTATCTTTGATAAATGTGTTACTTTCATGCTACATTTTTGCCATGAGGTCAACAAATAGGAAATCATACTTTACAATGATAATCCTAAAACAAGAATCTGTTTATCAATGTTTGAAAAAAATGGGAGTAAAACGTGTTAAAAGGATATATTTGTAATTTCAGTGGAAATTGTAAAAAAAACATTTAAATGATGACCTTCATTTCTAGGTGGTTGTTGATGAAGCTGTGCTTAAAAGCTCAGCGCTGGGCCGCGTGCTGTCACGGTTCAGGCTACCTTTGGCCGCGGCTGCGAGCACACTCCCGTTGCCAGGTGGAGAGGGGAGATGGAGAGAGCCGCCGGCCATTAGCAGTGTTGGCTATTGGAAGTGAAAAGAGAAGAAATGTGGGGCAGCTTTGCCACCCGTTTGAAGTAGGGACAGCTTGTTTGTGAAGTGGAGGCCGAGCGCCTGGCTTTCATGTCCTGCTCTCATGTGACCTGAGGAGACCTCGGCTTCATAAACCATATTGACTATATCGCCTGAAAAAAAAAAAAAAAAAATGAAAAAAACACTGACACAATCTATTCCAGCCCTTATGGGACTCGGAAGCCTGAAGCTTTATGAAGTCAGATGAATGAGAGAGCAGTGGGAATTTCAAGGCCAGCCCTCGACACGACTTACAAACAGACAAACATCGAACTGTTCTCAAGAATTGACTCATTACCTGAGGAATAAATAAGAGGTTTAAGAGAGTGATGTGACAGCTCATTTCAGGCCGCATAATAATACAGACACTGTGACATTTGTTCACGATTCTTTTAACGGTTTTGTCACACTCCATCAGCGCTCGCTCTGTGATCCCGTAAACGATTGTGTTATTAAACACGAATTAAAAGTGAAACCATGAAATTGCAAGTCCTCCCACCACCTTCTCTAAAGTTGAAATCTTGTGCTCTTAACGGGAGTTTTTTTGACACAACTGCTGATCCAGCTCTCGGGGATGAGGGCTTGAGAGACTTAGACGTTTTTTTGTCGTCTCTGCATTTCTTGGGAGGGAATTGGCAGATTATTTGGTCAACCTCGATCAGTTCCACCACAGCTTAGGGGTATACATGCTCGCTGACTAATATTGCCCGGAAATCCATCAAAGTCAGAGGGTTTGTCACCCTTTTAAAAGTCATGTGTTCCAATCAAGCGCTCAGCAAGTCAAAGCCATCACAAACAGAGGCCACACTCCGCCTGCAACTGACGCTGACAGATCCCGATGAAAATAAATTATGCTGCCTCTGAGCATGAAAGTACCTACTGTAATGTCGAATGGGATGACAGTTAACTTTAATCTTCAAAGTGCTCCTATAACTCAATGCAGTTTTCTTTGCTGGTTTAATATCCCCAAAATAAAAAGTTGAGATGCTTTTCACACTTGCAGTTTTGATGTCAGACACAAATGTCTTTCCTCTGTCGTGTATCCTGATTGTTATACTGCAACGGTAGTGTAAGTATGCAGGCGTGTGTCCCAGAATTGCAGGCTCAAATCTGATGAGGTGATTGCAAAAGGGAAACACATTAACATATAACGAGGGATCCAGTGACAAGGAAAGTGACTTGGACAAAAGACAGAGGCATTGTTGAAGCTTTGAGTTTCTCCATTAAAGTCCTCATCAGGAGCAGGTAGAGACGTTAGAGAATGAAAGAAGACTGTGTGCGCCGACTGACTGTTCATTTGCATCAGGGATGTCATAGGCCAATGTTGCTTTTAAAGGTACGTCTCTTCCAACCTTAGCTGAAAGCAAAAGAGTTAATAGCTGTTCCTAACAGCCATGACTGAATGGAGGTGAAAAGCTTGTAATGCGCAGTCTAGACAAAATGTGCCAACTGTTTTGTTAATTTGAAAAATGAAATCATAAATGAAAAGCTGTAGATTTATTCTGGAAGCTGCAGTTAATTCTGGTCTGTGTAAAAGAAGGGTTAACCCTAACCCTAACTCTAACCCACTTAAATTCAGTTTAATGTTATTTAAAGGGGCTTAACTTGTAAATGCAAATGTATTAGAATGTATTATTTGCTGTCCTTTTTTCATTTCATAAAATATCATCTACTGGTCCTCCTCGGTCTAACAACTCCAGCTGTCCAGTGCTGCACCGTGCCGGTCTCAAAGCGGAGTTGGTGGGGTTTGCTGGACGAAGGACGACACTGTAAAACTGTAAATGGAAGCTGTTTTACAGTGCACATGCATCCAGTGGAATTCTAGGGTCATTGTTAATCATGAACTCAAAGTTATCAGTATGTGGGTTTACATTCATTTAAGAATATAATGTACATAATGATTCACTAATTTAATATCTTCACATATATTCTAACCAATCATCAGCCACTACCTCATTTTGAGTTACTCAGAAACTACACTGATCCATCACCATGGCGTCGCTCATGTGTTCCTCACTCAATCTGAAGTAACTCACTCACAATTTGAAATGCCATGCAAAAATAAAACTGCTAAACATTTATATTTTACATCTGTGGACACATCTCGATTACCCTCGGGCATTGCATTGTGGGAGAACCATGGCCATCAACATCACAAATTGATTGTATTGAGTATGCATAGTGTCTGCTTGAGAGTACTTACATTTTGTCACTTTTCCAGCATGAACACATTATATATTCCACAGCTGCATGATTAGTATGCAGTATGGATTTTAGACATGGTTTAAGTGAACATGTAAGAGGAGCTACCACTGCTGTGATGGGCCAATGATGCTAATCAAGCTAATGCTAATAAAACTTCCCATTCTACTGGACCTGATGCTGCAAATAACGCAAAGATATCCAAAACTCCATCAACAGTGATCTTAAAGTTCTTTGAGGAATTAAAGCTGCAGACCTCATCAGCCCACTTTACTTAATTGAGCCTTAACTGAGCAGCTGACACAAGAGGAATTCACCATCAGCTGCTCTTCTGCACCTGCTCCTGATGCTGATTTAAAGCAAAACCACAATACCAGTCTACCATTTTTTTTTTCTTTTGTTTTTGCATTAATTCAACTAAAATGTGAGAATGTTTGGGATTATTTTTTCATCTCCTTCAAACAAGCAAAGAAAGCTACTTCACTAGACTTTCTAGCTGAGCTTTAATTTGACATGGTGGTGGTTAAAAATAAAGGCTCCATTGTTCTTTTGTTTGGGCATGAAGACACAAATACATCTAAGTCTGAAGCTGAAATGATGAGTCAAGGTAAAATGCAGCGTATTATAGATCTTTGCCTTCCCACGTCTCAGATACATTAACTATTCTCTTCTCACCTCCAGCCATTACAAATATCAGCGCTCTGCTTCGCTCAGCAGGCCATGTAACACACACGCTCAGCGCCTGCACAGAGACACACACACTCTTACAAACAGTTTCACATTCTGTCTGGTCCTCAGCTGCAGCACGTGACAGAAAAACAGTTATTCAGCACAGGTCCCATGGGTTGGCTGTCTGCTCGTTTGTTAATGACAAGCATTTGGGGTAACCATCGATTTCCTGTGGCACTAATTAAGAGTAGACTCATTAAAACGTTTGCAATACATCCTGTGTTATCGTTGGAGGTTGTTTTTTTTTTCTCTTTCTTTTATTTCTTCTTTGATCCCTTGTCTTTTCTCTTGTTGAGGTGAGTGCTCTTAGTCTGCGAGGAGACTGATCACAGAGAATAATGGCGATGCTAAGATCCTCAGCCCTCTTCCATCACCCGTCTCCGGCTGAATGCAGCCAAACTGCACCGAAGCCAAACACAGAGACAGACACACAAATGCATTGTAGGCGTTTCATATGTTTTAAACACTGACAAGTACGCTTACATTTGCCTGTAGGCTGAGTTTGTTCAATAAATCTGGCATGATATTGGTAAACAGAGATAAATTTGTCTGTTTTACCCCAAATACTCATTTACCTGAGGGGCAGTGTCGTGCTGTGGGTTTAATAAGAGGGAGATATGAACAGGGAAACACTCTTGGCTCTGATTCTTACTAAGCTGACTAACACTGGGCGGTATTTGAGCAGACGTTCGCATCCATTTAGGAGTGCAATCTGTATTAAAAGCCCAGTACTTCTTATTCCGAGCAGCCATATTGATCCATCCAACTGTCCTCCCCGTGTGTGTTTTCGTCTGGTGCCAGGTTAGATATCTGTTCCTGGTGCCTGCTGATGTCTGTGTGCTGCTGCCTGATCACAGTTCACAGGGTAATTCTGTCGTATCTGGTTATTTAACTTAGTAAAGGGCTGGTTCACAAAGTAGACTGGGGACAAAAACACACTTTCTCATTCATCTTTTGTGCTATCTTGTAATGGATGTTTGGTTGGATAGTTCTGCTTTTATGTAGCAGGGTTTTAAGATTTTCACCAACTCTGAAATCTGCTATTGTAATAATAGGGGTGAAATCTTTTTTTTTGTTTGTTTGGCACTCAGATCTTTGAAAGATTATATTTACAGTACCAGTGTGTTTTTCAGAAACAATGTTCCCACTTACCCAGAACATGGTATCTGTACAACTGGGCTGATTGAGCCTATTTGCCTAACTCAAAATGCTTCTAATAACAAAAAGTGAAAATTTCAACCAATACACCTGCTGTGTGCCTTGTTCTCAATCTACCAAAAACATTCCATTCCATTCCATCTCCTCCGTGACCTCCACTGGCTTCCTGTTGCAACCTACATCCAATACGAGGCGATGGTGCTGGCCTGCAAGGACCTCCAAACACTGGTCAGATCACACGCTGCAGTACGAGCACTTTGCTCCACTATATCAGCCGGCCGGCTGGTACTGCCATCGCCACCTTATCAGTGGTGAAATGTCTTGCTTTTGACAAATGTACTGATTGTTAGTCACTCTGGACAAAAGTTTCTGCTAAATCCCCTAAATGTAAATGTGAATGTGAATGTATATGTTTCTAGGTTAGCAGTCTGCTACTTTTTTAATTTGTTAGCATTTTACAATAAGACATGCTACGCACAACAAGTGAAGAAGTAAATACTTTTGCTTTTTTTTCACCTGCTTTTACTCTTTGAGCACCTCTGTCGAAGGGATTTAAAGAACAGGAGAACATCTCACTACACCAGGGGAGTGTTCACACATCATTTCAAGAAAGTCATCCTCATTGCAAGCCTTGTCATACCAGGTGAATACACTGATTTAGCTACTTTTCCAGTATTACATTTTTGTAGCAGTTTGGTAAGAGAAACCTCGTATGATAGAGTAAACAGTGTATTTCTTTTTGACTAGCTGAATCAACTGTGTCAGTGTAAATATTGGATTTTGCCTTGATGTAATACCAGCTATGGCAGTTCTTAAACCATTTTGTCAACCAGTCTGTTGACACTATTCTTTTCTCAAAAGAGATTTTCTTAGATGTTCAAAATTCCCCTTACATTTATGACTAAAAAGTACAACTGCCATGATTACGAAACCATGGTCTTTATAGAAATGGTAGACTACCTAATGTTGAGTTTATTATATATTCAGCCATAATCTTATAAAAAGAGGGCCATGTATGATCACTGTGGCTTCTCTTTAACAGTTCTTCCTTTCCTGATAGTATCTGTCTTATACTCTTATACTCTGAGCATCTTGAGCTAGAGTAATCAGCCAAACAAACAAAATATTGATGACATTATTGACATACCACCTTGTCACAGTCCGCGTGATGAACTGTTGGCTCCGTCTGCACTTAAAACATCTGTCCCATTAGAATGGCAGGCACTCTCTTTCTCCAATCATGCTCTGCTAGTGGGCAGCACTTGGAAACGTGTGGAATGAACAGCCTGCAACAATATCAAGTGTTAGCAGTCAACAGAAAACTAATGAACCATAGCAAACAGCTTGTGGGGTGTAGCAAGAGAGAGCAGTTGCATCAAAAGCCCTTCATCGGCGGCTTGAGCATGCTTAAGTGAACGAATAAACTATATCCTAAGGCTGGTGAAAACAGACATAATCCACTGACATGTCTACAAGTCAAAGTGAGAGAAATAGCAGACAGTGTTGTACTAAAGAATGGATGTAGAACATAAGAAAGATTCCACTTGAATGTATGTGGAAATGGATTGCATTGACTTCTATATGCTGACTTGCTTTTCATGAGAGTTGGAGGACATTTTAAGGGTTGTGGTTATTATTGTATAAAATAATCATAGACACAGACCATTTGATTGTGTCTCTTGTTGTTTCAAACACAATTTAACACGGATTGCAGGGACTGGCTATTCAGTATTGTTTTCCTAATAATCACAACTAATACAATTTGAATTGATGTTAAAATAAAATGTTTGACAATAGCAACCACTTTGGTTGAGGTCAAAGTAATATTGCTCCTGTTGCACATACAGCCTGTTTGCAGTGTCCCTGTTGTCCATTGTGTGACCCATCTAACAACCCCAACCACCGTCTGACTCACCCTTTTCTCACTCTTGATACTGCTGCACTATGAGGCGCTTCCAGAAACGAGACTTGAGGGGTAACAACAGGGTCAGACTTAGAAGCATAGGGCCGTCGACCAGGCTGAGTTCTTTTAGCACAAGAATATCAATTCAATTTTAACTAACATCATCAGGATGGAGAGGGACCTACTGCGTTAGCATTACAAAGATCTTATTGTGAGGCACATGGAAGAATTAAAATGAGTAAGAGAAATAGTCAAGCAGAGCAGGATTACATACGTACATGAATTAGCCACTCAGGTCATTCTTTATGATGAACATAGGCAATGTAGCATATTTTGAGTCAACTCCATACACCATCCTGCTGCTGAAAGATAAATTACTTAACTACTCAATGTGTATTAACCCACTGGTGAAAAAAATATAGTTCATCTTTAAATATGAAACAGTACCTCTGACCCATTTTTTCATATTTACATCCTCGGCAGGATATATGGGCTTAGGGACGAAGAAAGTACAAAGTACAGACTAACACACCGTCAATTTCTTTTGGTTTTGTGGATTTGTTGAGAGTAAGAACAAAACAGAATAACTGTATTTCTTGAAGAGGTCTATGGAATTTCAGGAGACTAATGACACATGCTGAAACAAAGGACAAACACCAAGGTTCTTCTGCACTTGCTTCCTTTTCCTTTATCGACATTGTAGTATTCAGACAGTGGTATTAATTAGAATTCATGTCCTATGGCTCCTCGCTCTGAAAAGTATCCTCCTCCCTAAGTCATCTTCTCCAGCGTTGTGATCCTCAGCCCTCCGCGCTGCAAATCTTGCCCCTGTTTCCCATGCAGGTGTTGGGCCGGCAATGTGAATGGCAGCATGAATGCTAATAAGCCGTTGTAATAAGGTCTTTGAAGTATGCAATACACTGTTGCAGAATCATAATGTGAAAATCCCTCTTTGAATCGAGAGACTCGCCCTGCTTGACACTCCCGGGTTCCCCCGCCCCTACCCCCTCTCTACAACCCGTCTTTCTCATTGTGTTGCTGCTGCTCTCCCCCATTACTGCACCCCGACCGTCCCCTCTCCCCATCTCCCCCTACATCTTTTAATAATCACTTCTGGCAGGAAGACTTGCCTTGCTCTGATAGGTCTTAGATGACAAGAAGGGTTTCCAAATACCAACATGTGGGATGTAGTGATCCGTGGGAAAAAAGTGAGGGAATGGACCCAACAGGGAGGGGGCTGGATTATTGGTTTAGGAGAGAAATAGTGGGGGTTTAGAAGGGGGTAGGATGGGTGTGGTTAGTCGGAGGGGGAGAGCCAACGGACATTAAACCAGTAATGTTCCAGCTGAGGATGCAGTGGATTTACTGTAAGTAGAATGTTTTTTTTCTTACCATTTGATGAGTTTCATCCATAGTAGATCAAGAGAACCTTTTATCTGTTTAGCATGAATCGTAGGAGTCTATCTGACGCAGACAATAGTAATATTTTGGAAAATTGAATCAGACATTGAAAGCTCACCATTGCCTAGGAATGTTTGGTAGTGCTCTAAGAGGCATTGCATCTATTAGGATGAATTTCTCTCATTGACTTGCTTTATATGTATGACCCTGGACTGTTTTGAGATCTTCACTTGGATAATGTCTGATATTGTGTATGGCCTTCAAAGTTTGGTCTGACGTTAGTGAAAGAGGAGACTAAAGTGATTTTATTCAGATGAACCTGGCCTTAAAGCACTAACTCATCCAGCCACTTGAAGTTCTGTAGATGATTCAGTGAGAACTTCAAATTTCAAAAGGTATGAGCGCTTATATAACCCTGAACAACATCATATTTCATAGAAAATAATACAAGATATCATATAAACCTCTATGACATATTTCAATTAAAGGTAGGATTGTGAAAGAAACAGATGAAGCATAGGACCTTTGGCAAATATATTCTATGTGACACTTGAAGGTTTCAAATGGCAATTTCCTGTGTTGTGACTGGTATACATGCAAACACAAAATATTACTTGAACATGTGCAACATTTTATTAGCAACATGTCATTTATCTTGTTGAATGAATTTGTGTTGAAAGGACATTTGTTAAAAGGAAAAATCCACACTTGCCATTTATTTTAACAACTATAAATTCGCCCATCAACCCAGTCACCAGTAAACGTTGGAAATGTACCTTTCTGTAAACGGATGGATATGTTACAACCTTACATGCATTATGCTGCAACTTTATTTTTCATTTCTTTGGGTTTGGTTTTCTGTTTCATATCATGACAGTGGTCTGGTTAGTTTTAGACACACACATGAAAATAAAACACTTGCTTAGGGTTAGGGAAAGATCATGTCTAGCATCAACATGAATTTTGTCACCACAAACACAGCTGGAAATTGTCCCGTGTCAAGCCTACAAATGTTGAAATGCCGTCTTGAGTTGTGGTCACTCGTTTGGCAGCTTTGTCACCTCGTCTAACTCAAACCCTGCCCCCTCCATCTCCTGCTGTGAAATGTCAATATGGTAAGTAGAAGTACGACCCATATGAATGTGAACTTACCACTGGTTTGCAGAAATATTACCTGCAACCATTTATTCTAGTAACTTGACTTTAAATATATATCCATCTAGTAGATACAGGGCAACATTAGCATTCATTCGGAGTTGTTTGTGACCACCTGTCTGATATCAGTACAATAACCGCTCACACGTTTAGCTCTGATTTGATCTTCATCAACCTTTTACAAATATCTGGCTCATTAACTCATAAATGTTCTGTTTATTTGCGACCACATGCTGAGCCAGTAGCCATAGTGGGTTTTGAGAGCTTTTTCAGAACACTACAACATCAAAATGTAAAGTAGTGCGTGTGAAACCAAAACAATAAACTGAAAAAATTCCCGCACAACCGAGAGGAACTATTGGATTTTTGACACTTTAAAGCTGCTGTAAGAGTAACTAACTTCCTGTCTGTTTTTGCAGTTACCAGTCCCCTCCCCTCTCTTTATATCACTACATGAACGTGTCGTGGCAATCATCAGACACAGAAACAAACAGTAGGGGGGCCTGCTTTCTGCATGTTCACAAGCAGATTGGACCACCTCGTTATGGAGTTCTCTGTCCTGATTGGTTAAAGCCGGCAGGGATACCAGAAGCATATGAGCGGGAGGAAGAGAGACATGGTAACTGACCAAACACTATATGACAGTGACTACTCTTGGAATATAGAGCTATTTAACATTTATGTTAATAAAAATATACCACTTGCAGCAGCTTTAAATTAGTCAGTTTTCTACGTCAAGAGACCACTATTTAAAGCGTATACTTTAAATATTTCTGTAAAGTTTTTGCAACTTCGAACTTCTTCTCTCAGTTGTTCTTTTCCTAACTTTTTTTCTCTCCACCTGGAACACCTGAGGTGCTCTAAGAGTAAGATGCTCCCAAAAAAGTGGTAAAAAATGGATAGAATCTAGCTGAGAGTGGTGTCAGCTGCAATACAACTCATATTTAATGATTGTGGAGTAGAAGCCCCTTTGAATCACCCTGAATAAATGGCACTTCATGCAAAACAAACACATTTCTTACTGCATCCTATAGTTCAGCCTATTTGATTCATGTTCATGTATTCAATACAGTGCTGCATGTAAGTAGGTGAGGAACAGAAGTTTTTGCACCCTCGAACTTTCTGTGGATGAGATCACAGTCTTTCTGTGTCTTCCTGAAATCTTTTATTGTATTTTAGATCTAAGTTACTTAGAGTTCTCCCACACTGTCATGAAAAAGAGAGCTTAATGCAGCTGATTCGATGTGAGATAGCTTTGTAGTGCAAGAAAATGCGCAGCAGGTCAATAGCAGTGAAAATAGTTCATACAATCCACTCTGCCCTGGAAGCAATTATTGTGGACAGGGTGAGTATTGACACAAAAAGTCGTAAGTGACTCATTTGTTGTACTTTCTCTCGTCCTCCATTGTCTTCATCTACTTCAGTAAGTGAAATTGTACATTCCCCAGGAATGTGTTTTTGACAAGCTCTCAGTGAAGAGCTCCCTGTGCTGTCTACATGTAGGTGGAGAGAGCAACACCAGCAGTGCAGAGGGAGAAAAAAAGTGAGAGGAGATAGAAAAAGCACGGCTGTAATGTGTCATGCCCAATTGTTGTAATTAAAAAAAAAAAAAAAAAAGATATATATGTGATTCAGCTTGGAATGTTGCTCAAAATGTCTAAATATAAATCAGATGTGATCTTTTTGCCTCTCTTCTCCTCACCCCATCCATCCCTGCTGTCGCTTCATCGCTTACTGTATGCCACTGTCAATCATGCAGTCATGCTTATAAAGCGGCTGAGTTATGAAGCGCTTTTATTTGCCAGGAGTGCCGTTGAACTTGACCTGTGATAAAGCCTTGACAGAGAACGTGTTAATGATGAAGCCACGCTGACTGATGTGCAGCTGTACAGGAGTCATGAGGGGAAGTTATGAGAGGTTGACCTTTGTCAACTAAATGCATCGAGGGCCTCCATTTCTCAGCTCACTTGTTGGCCAGCGGAATATCGACCTCATGGACATCATCACCAAAATAATTATAGTCATCACTGTTGCCCTCATACGTCATCCTGCCGCTCTGTGCTTCTTTTCTTCTCGCTGACTCCTTTTCCTGCGTGCTTTTTCGAACAGATGACTCATTCTCCTCCTGCATCTCTCATTCAGTGTCTTTTTTAGCTTGTCTATTCTTTCTTTTATCTCTCCGAACAGGTGATTCACCCTGTCTCTGTGTCTCAGCTTTGCTCTCCTTGCTATCTCTCAGTCGTCCTCATTACAAAGGGTGATCACCCATTGAGCTCATCAACCCGCAGTGAACTCCCTTCACCCGCTGACTGATGAGTCTGAGAAGGGGGCTGTCGCCAGGCTGACAGCTTCTTCTGAGCAGAAACATATTAATGGCTCCGCTTCCGACTAAAATGCTATGCGTGGACCAAACCCGTCCCACCCACCCTGCCGAGACCGCAGCGCTCTTCGCTGGTATTTCTTAAATGCCAGCGTCAGTCATGAATAGGTCAGGACAACAAGCACTTAAATAAGGCTTTGTCACTGATTAATGAGAGGTGGAGAGGACTGGGAAGGCCTCTGACTGCCTCGCACAGATAAAACAATGAATGTTTTGTAAATAGCCACGGGTGCCTCTCTCTGTCTCTGTCTCTCTCTCTCTCTCTCTCTCTCTCTGTCTCTGTCTCTGTCTCTCTCTCTCTCTCTGTCTCTCTCTCTCTCTCTCTCTCTCTCTCTCTCTCTCTCTCTCTCTCTCTCTCTGTCTCTCTCTGTCTCTCTGTCTCTCTCTCTCTCTCTCTCTCTCTCTCTCTCTCTCTCCCTCTATCCTCCCTTTCTGTTCCCTCCTTCCACCGTTTGAGAGAAACATCACTGACAGCCACTCTGGGGATGGGAGAAACACATGTTCCCAGCCACAGGACCGGGGGAAATCCAATCAGATCCCAGCGAGCCTACAGTGGCTCAATTTGCAAAGCCAACAGGCCTTTTACCAGTATTGTTGTAATGGTATTAACAGGTTGGATCCCAGCCAAGGAGCACTATGGCAGTAACATGCTGATGTTATTGACTACTTATCCATAAAAATGCATCCCTTCTCACTGCATTATACTCAAGTGTGGTACAAATCGACTAATCTGAGCAGATTAAAGTCACGTAGAGGAGATTTGAGTTCACCCATGGTTTTATTAAAATGCTCAAATCTAATCAGAGGCGATGTGTAAATTGGCTGGCTAAGAGGCAAAGACGTTGTATGGTGTAAAATGTGGCACAAAAGAGGATGTTTATTTAGTATAGCACTGGCTATCAATCAGAAGCACTGCATTTATAAAAATCAATCAGGTCTGATGAAATCAAATAACACAATCCAATCCCAGTTTTAATAATGCATTAGAAGCAATATGCAATATCTTTGACTGCAGTGTCTTGGAGTCTTACTTAAAGTTAGACTAATCCATAAACAGCAGCAAACACAGAGCAGTTTCTGTGATCCATCAGTCGGTAAGTAGTGGTGTTCCCTCGGTACAGACCTGGCTCTCACACTCTGCACAGATGCCTCCCAGTTTCAGCCGTGTTCATTTTTTTTCTTCCAAAGTAATTAACTTGTGGAAATGATTTACCCTTGAATGGTTGTCAGATCAATTTCTCATTGGAGATCTTTGTAAACCTGCTGTGGCACCCGTAGCCTGTCAGATCCCAGCCACTGGGCACATCAGGTCTCACATGAGTGGTTTTGGAGTGTAACACAGTACAGTGAGCCTTTAAACAAAGACTGGACTCCTGCAGGTTCGTAGGGAAAATGTACAAATGACTTGAAATATTGTCAGTCATGAGTTACAGCGTGCTGGGAGAGTCCGTCAACAAAGTTTGCACTGCACTGTAAATAAACTTTTCAGATACAGAATACAAACAAGTTAAGAAATAAGTTTCTCAGGTCTAAGTTTCTCTACAGGTCCAATCAATACTATGTCAGGTACCTTAAAACCAGCGCTTGTAGAATTGTGTTCTTTTACTAACACAAACTTAAACTGCCTTCTCCACACCGACAGTACAGACAATGATAGGATGTGAATTTGCTGCATTTAAAGGATGTATAATAAAATGATGTCAGGAATTATTCTCTCCTGAAGTCCAAGGAGGAGTCAGGCCCATAGCTACGTCTGAGGAAACAGCTGAACAGCTCTGCAAAGGCAACCATCACACTGCGTCACGCATATGCAACACATTTAACAGGTGCAATTTCAAGGTCCTTTCATTTTCTCTGAGGGCCAGGGAACCCTATTCTATTCTATTCTATTCTATTCAGTTCTATTCTATTCTGCTCTATTCTATTCTATCACACCTAACCTACGCTACCCACTCAAATCGAGTCACCAGTGGCACCACAGGAACAGAATCAGCAAATGCATTTAAGATCTGAGCACACGCTAGTAACCAACATCCTTTTAGAAATGTCACAACAGTGAAGGCCACTTCAGTGAAGTAAGTTAACTTAAATAACTTAAGAGAAATTTCAAAATTGGTCGTATGTGTGACTCTTCTGTTAATTTCAAGTCTAATGTCTTGTCTATATGTTGGCCCTTGCAGTATTTCCTAAGTGGATATTGTTACTCCCAAAATCCATTAAAATGCAGAAATATGTACTTTAGTCTTCAATGTTCTTGCGGAAGGAGATGTTCCAGCCAGGTCAAGGATGCATGACTCCTGGCTACAGCCATGGGAGGAGTCAACAATTTACTGGTTATACTTGTCGTTCTCCTGATTAGACACTCCATAGCAATGATGTTTATAGTGGAAATTCTGCAACTCATAATGCACAGTTCCTCAATTTCTGAACGAGAAGTGTAAAGTGAGATGTCTGCTCAGAGCCCAGAGGATACTTCAAGACAACACCTACCCCAGCTTCCATCTGGCAAGAGATACAGAAGTGTCCACTGCTTCTTTCCTCAGGCTGTATGACTCCTGAATTTATCCTCAACACTCCACTGCAAATTACAGCTTGTTGTGTTGTAGGAACACAATCAAATGAACATTCAAACCCTCCCTGCAGAAAAGACCACTCTACTTCCTGCATTCACACTGACCGTTGGCTTTGGATGTCAATCATGCAGAAGATTCGTCCAACATGTATGTAATTGTTGGGGATACAAGGCTTAAAATAACCCAGTGAGGACACACAGTAATTGTCTAATCTGACACCATGATGATGTGACAGTGTTATAAAGAAAGTTTGGTTTGGTCAAAAGAACATCACCAGTGGCGAACATTATCCAGCATGTTTAAAATGATAACAAACAGGTTATGAAAACAATTTACAATTATGTTGTTAAAAACGTTTTGAAGAGCTGTTTCCTCTGTCATCATGGTGCTATGACTTATGCTGTCATTCTTCTTGGGAGTCTCCAAAAAACACTGTACATACTCTGTGTTTTTAAGAAAATGGTCTGCACATTATAGAAAGGAATCACACACCTTCAACGCACCCTCAGAATAATGCACTGGTTTCATTCCACCACCTGGTCCAGGAGTACTGCCACCATCTAACAGAATAGATTTGAAAACAAAACTTTCCTTTGGATTTGCACAGTGCATTTAGTTATGTGCATCGATAGTTTTGCTGTCAGATCTATTCTGCTTG
This sequence comes from Acanthopagrus latus, assembly GCF_904848185.1. Lineage (NCBI taxonomy): Eukaryota > Metazoa > Chordata > Actinopteri > Spariformes > Sparidae > Acanthopagrus > Acanthopagrus latus. The sequence continues at coordinate 1,088,670 of NC_051042.1, read as the reverse complement.
ATTGCATAATAAAGACACAAAAATAACTCCATAGTCAATTTGTTGTGCTTAGTACATATGTAGTTTGTTCAATAACACCTCTCTAACCAAATCTGCTCCGGTGTCCTCTTCTGGGTCCACGCTGGGGATCTTGTCAGGTAAGAGCTGAACTCTGCTTCAGTTGGAGACCGCCTGAGGTGTGGGCGGAGGCAACTCAGGTTGGCACAGGTGGATAATGCTGGCCAGGTGTACCAGGTGGAGTGTGAGGAGGTGTTTGAGGTGCTGGCGGTGTTGGTTAATCGAGGTGGATCTAGATCTCTGGAGATGAGCACAGAAGGCAGGATTAATACAAGGTAAAATAACAAGATACACAAATTCATTCTCTACTAGGGTTTCTCCAAAACTTTTAACTAACCTGCATCCCTGTTTAATCACATCAATGTAGACTTTGACTTTTTTAAATTATAGTTTACTATTCATATGTTTTAATGATTTGTTTGTGTTATTATCATATAACATCAGTTTGTTTGCTCTGTTAGTATGGTTGATGTTACTTTCAGTTACTTTCAAACCATTCCCCCCATCCTGCTTCCGACACACACACACACACGTGTATGCATACACACACACACTGGTACACAAACATACACACATAATACACAAACACACACATTCATACATACATAAACACACATACTCTGCCATTCAACATCCTCAGCAAACAATGCAATAAACCAACTTGTTTCTGCTTGTTGGTTTATTTGTCTATTGTTTCCTTGTCGTTTCCATCATGTCTCTCACTCGTCTTGTGTTGTACCACTTGATAAAAAAAAAAAATAAAAAAAAAGTTGCTGGTTGCACTTTGACCTGTTATGATTAAGCTTGCCACGCTGACAGACAGGCGAGGAGTCTATTTCCAGAGACATGAACGCTTCAGCCGCTACATTTGACAATTCCATGCCTGTGGTGTGAAAAGTGATTGGTCACATTGGGTGGAAGCGTCTCTGCATGCAGAGAGCTGCTTTGAGCCGAGATGGAGTCAAGGTCTTTCTCCATTTCATGTCATTTGTTTCTCTGATTGTCGACTGAAGGATACATGTTTAGACCTCTTCTGTTTCAAATAAAACATGCTGTCATAGATAATTACACCTCTGACTGTGTGTTTGTGTATGCATGCTTGTACCTGTGTGGTTTCTGTGTCTGTGCTTTCATTATGAGCAGAATGATTTAGTGCTCTGTGGTGTTGAGACATTAGGATGATACTTCTTGCCCTCTCGCAGTCTTCCTGGCAGCTTCCCAAGGACAGGCAGCAGAAAGCAATTGCTATTAGTGCACATATATAGTCCGAGCAGATAAATATAGGCTGCTTTTAGCAGATGAGCCACAGCGCCATCAGTTAAGATTAGGGCAAATGCTATCATAGTCTCATAAAGAACAACAAGAAGGCATTCCCTCAATGTCAAAGGTAAGATGAACATGTACAAGCCATTGGGAGAAATCAAAGACAAGCCGATAGCTCATATACATAATGCTCACATTGACAAATAGCTATTGATGTTTCTTCATCAATGAGAGTGACAAGGGTCAGACAGCCTGGAGGGGATCCCGATCACAGCCCTGACATTGAAATATGCTGGGATTTTGGCGCGGATGAGTCTAATGTATTTATTTCAGGCATCAGAGTCATATTCTCTCTCTGGATTGGGCTGGGAAGCTGAAATCTTGGACTTGCCATATAGCTAGTCTGCGTCTATCCTTCTGTTTCAGAAGGACTTGTGCTTGTGCAACATGGACAGGGAGAACACAAATAGAGCAGCTGGATGTGTGTGAAAATGAGAAATGGCCAGGATGGAAGTCATCTTTGCTCTGTTGTCCAATCACAATCCCCAGCCACCCACCAACTGCAGGGACCCTGTTGATGCCCCGTGTTCTTGTCTCATTCCCATGTAGTGTCCTCTTTTCTCTGCCCTGGTTATAGCAAAGAGTATGGCAGCAATCTCCATGCCAGGCCAGAGGGACGTGGACAATGTGTGTGCCCTGTGACTCTCCAGTGGTTTCCAAGTAAAGGCCATCACTCTCCCTAATTAGCTGGTCTCTTTTGGGCTGTGACTAAAATCACCTCTGTGGCTCCTTCCTCCATCGGATCACACCTAATTTTAATTAGACCCCTTGGAATATTAGCCGGGGTCTTTGTTCCGCTTCCTCTCATTAAGGAGCCAGACAAATGAGTCTTTAAAATCCTTTATACATTTCCTCTACATTTCTCCCCCATCCCCCCACCTTCTCTCACTATTGTCCTCATCATTTTCCTCTGCATGCTCTTTTACTGTGATATACTGTACATAATCAACCCCCGGCCTGGCTGAAACCGTGTGAGGAGTGATTGCACATTCTGCCAAGATATCCTGGCAAAGTCACAGTCTGCCCGGGCTGCAGGTACAGTTTGACATGGACCATACAAACCTGTGGGTTACAGAGAACTGAGAACTAAAACAGCACTGACGAACCAAATATTAAGAAACTGATACATTCATCGTTAATTCTGATGGGGTCCCACGTGCTGCACTGAAAAACTGATAAAAAGATAATTATATGAATTTTTTTCTGATTGACTTTGCAGATATTTACCTGTATTCCAAAATAGACAAAATTATCTGTGACTGTGATTAAAGATTAAGTAATTCACAAAAGAACATGTTTATTTTTATTGTTTTGTCTTCACTGAAAGTGAATAATAATACTATTTAATAAAATCCAATTAAAACAGTTTTCTTCTGCAAATTTGAACCTGATTATTTGTAATATCCATTCCCTCATTCAAAATTCATTTAAATCTTGAAGAATCATTGAAGGCAAGCCCATCATTTTCATGTCCAGAGCAAAAATTTAAAAAAAAAAAGAAAAAAAAAGAAAGAAAAAACAGAATATGTGCAAAAATGTGATAACAAGCAGGACCAACAAACATAATCCCAGAGTGAATAAACAGAATGGGTACATAAAAATGCTAACAGATAACAGATGCCAACCAACGAACATGACAGAACACAAGTAAAACTGAGGTGCATTAAAGATAATGACAGAGAGCCAAAAGTTACATCCAAATGCTGAGTAGTTTGTAATCAGGGTCTTAAACTGGTCTGCAGGTAGAACTGTATCAAGTTTAAAAGTATGTTTTAAAATGTTAAAAGTGTATAGAGCACTGGAACTGGAAGCAGTTTTCCAAATGTACTGTACTACAGTATAATGGAGTAAGACTGGAGACAGAAGCATGTCCATAGATAACATCACCAGATAAAAAGACGGCTTCACTGACCTGTTTCCTTCAGAAGCTGTTTCTGTGTAAATAACCATTTGTTGTCTTAGCTTGCTAAAAAGTGTGTTTCAATACTAATATCCTGTACATCACAGTGTGTGACCATATTTGAAGGTAATGTATAATATATAATAATATATAACATTTCATATCAAATTAGAGCTAAATACTGTATTTTAATTAAGGAAAACTTGTGTGTTTAATGAATCTGTTAATTTTTTTGTAATTTTACAGTATGTTAGCTAACCCCTGCTGCAAGAAAAGTAGTCTTTTCTTCTTGCGTATTCTTTTTTGTGTTGGAGAAAGATGACAACAAGAAAAATCAATTTGACATGGATATTCTGCATGAAGTTATATTATTATAATTATCATTCTTTTAAACAATTTCCCCCCAGGGATCAATAAAGTACTCTGATTCTGATTCTGATTGTGCTTTTGTAAATGTGCAAAAATAATTCAACTCAAAAAAATATATATATACACTATATTACCAAAAGTATTCGCTCACCTGCCTTTACTCATTCTATGAACTGAAGTGCCATCCCATTCCTAACGCATAGAATTCAATATGATGTCGGTCCACCTTTTGCAGCTATTACAGCTTCAACTCTTCTGGGAAGACTGTCCACAAGGTTGAGGAGAGTGTTTATAGGAATTTTTGACCATTCTTCCAAAAGCGCATTGGTGAGGTCACACACTGATGTTGGTCGAGAAGGCCTGGCTCTCAGTCTCCGCTCTAATTCATCCCAAAGGTGTTCTATCGGGTTCAGGTCAGGACTCTGTGCAGGCCAGTCAAGTTCATCCACACCAGACTCTGTCATCCACGTCTTTATGGACCTTGCTTTGTGCACTGGTGCACAGTCATGTTGGAAGAGGAAGGGGCCCGCTCCAAACTGTTCCCACAAGGTTGGGAGCATGGAATTGTCCAAAATGTTTTGGTATCCTGAAGCATTCAATGTTCCTTTCACTGGAACTAAGGGGCCAAGCCCAGCTCCTGAAAAACAACCCCATACCATAATTCCTCCTCCACCAAATTTCACAGTTGGCACAATGCAATCTGAAATGTACCGTTCTCCTGGCAACCTCCAAACCCAGACTCGTCCATCAGATTGCCAGATGGAAAAGCGTGATTCATCACTCCAGAGAACGCGTCTCCACTGCTCTAGAGGCCAGTGACGGCGTGCTTTACACCATTGCATCCGACGCCTTGCATTGCACTTGGTGATGTGTGGCTTGGCTGCAGCTGCTCGGCCATGGAAACCCATTCCATGAAGCTCTCTGCGTACTGTACTTGGGCTAATCTGAAGGTCACATGAAGTTTGTAGCTCTCTAGCAATTGACTGTGCAGAAAGTCGGCGACCTCTTTGCACTATGCGCTTCAGCATCCGCTGACCCCTCTCCGTCACTTTACGTGGCCTACCACTTCGTGGCTGAGTTGCTGTTGTTCCCAAACGCTTCCATTTTGTTATAATAGAGCTGACAGTTGACTGTGGAATATTTAGGAGCGAGGAAATTTCACGACTGGATTTGTTGCACAAGTGGCATCCTATGACAGTTCCACGCTGGAATTCACTGAGCTCCTGAGAGCGGCCCATTCTTTCACAAATGTCTTGTTTCACAGTCTGCATGCCTGAGTGCTTGAATTTATACACCTGGGGCCAGGCCAAGTGATTAGAACACCTGATTCTGATCATTTGAATGGGTGAGCGAATACTTTTGGTAATATAGTGTATATATTTCAATCAGGAGAAAATCGTTTTTGAGTGAACAATAAAAACAATAATCTACCGATGGAGTCTCGACACCGGTGGTGTGTGGTGATGGACGCAGAAATTGAAGATGTGATGTCGGTGGGAGTTGATTCTGGTATATTCAACCTGCCACTGTGAAGAACTGGAGGAGAACGGGGTGGAGGAGGGTCGTACCATTGTCTGAAATGATAGCTGACAGCAGGAGGGAGGAGAACTAATTCAAAGTTTGACTCCAGTGACATGATTTGGCTGATAGATTTTGTGGCAAAACCTGGTTGGTTAAATGAAGAGAAAACAAAACAGCCATAAACACCCACTGCTGATTAGGGGAAGCGGATTGAAATAACTCTGAGCCTGATTGAATTATTCTTTGAGACCAACTATGTTAGAGGAGTTTTTTTTTTTTTTTCCAAGCTTGTGTTTTGAATTTTAAGTTCACATTTCACAGAATCTCTGTTTTGGTTTGTCGATTCAAATCCTTTTTATGTATTTTTTTTATGTTCTTATATTGTTACAAACCATGTGGAAAACAAGAACATACTTTGTTTTGATGTAAAACACCTGAACCAGGTCGAATAAGTATCAACCAGGAAGTACTCTACATTTTAACAAAAATTAAAGTTGCTTGTAGCTGCTGTGTGACATTTATGTTTGGAGAATAATATGCAAAAATGTTTGTGTGAAGACATTTTTGTTTAGCAATATGCAAAGAGATGTTTATGTGTGTGGAGTACTGTAATATGCAAAGAGACCTTTGAGAGGATTATTGTATTTGTGTTTATTTTTTGTTGAATGTGCCAATTTGAGAACAAGTTGGGGTGTTGGTGTACATGCTCTCAATTTTTGCGTGGCACCGGAAGTGCTCATGATATAAGGGGTGTGTACAATAAAACCCAGGTGTCAAACGTGTGGTTGCTTTTTGTTCCCTCCATCACAATATGTTTTTCTCTCTGGTACCCTCATTTACACTGCTGGTGAAGGACAACTCTGCCAACAGTACCTAGTGTTTATTTGAATCTGGTCTATTGGCAGGACCAACCCAGTCTCACATGATAATGTGTAATAGCTACGTTGGTCCACAGGACAAAATGTAGTAGTTTCACAATAATACCTCTTAAATTGTAAGATGGCTGCCATCTATCTGGCCTGTTCTTTTATTCTATTTCAGTCATGTGACCGTCAAACTTTCTGGCTGCAGAAACAAAAAAACATGGCTGCAATGCAATATTTTAAGATAGGTATTACATTAAAATGTGTTTAATGACAGTGTTATCAAGAAATATGCACTTTATGTTGAACAATGTTGATTAATATTTGAGTTATCCTAGCTGTTGGAAATCCACAGAAGAAGAAAAAATTTGTCATATGTGGGGCGCTATTTTTTACTGAAAGAGCTCCATCAAACAGCTCCATGAAGGAACACAAATAACACGACAGCCCAGATAACTACACAAAGCAAAATAAATTACATTGTTTTGTCAATGGCTTCAGAAGATGTGATACATTGCAAACATGGCCTATTTAACAACATGGTTAAAGTTATTCCTTTGGGGTTTTGACCACTCGATTCCTCAACATTATCGGGAAGTTATTGCTGAGCAGAGTCTCCAACACTCACAGCTCTGCAGTTCAACCTGCACCCACCCGAACACAGTGATAGCAGCTGCAGGTCTGACACCACACATGTATACATGCTTGTGTGCAGAATCAACAGGCAGCTATTTTCTTATAGAGCTGCTGCTTGTGTATGGCTAAATGTCAATTTTAACTTGAGCCAATTTTCTGCTGAATATTGGGTACGCAGTGCAAACTGAGTGTCACAGAATGATCTCTTTCACACAGGACTGCTCCACTGGTTAATCCGTCCAAAATAAAGACATTCAGATTTTGGCAGAGGCCAAATGGAGCAAAATAATACAAAATAATTCTGGAGGAATTCTGTTCTATCTAAATGTAATGCTATAAATTGCATCTTACACAATCAAATTGCAGTAACAACAGTGAGCATCGGCAATCTCAACTCTACAAAACACACAAAGAGAGCAGCACTAAAAAGTGACTCCGCAGCATACACTGTTCATTTAATAGTGTCTTTATCCAGTATTCCATATCTCAGTACTAGAGCTATAAACTCAGTTTCACAGGTGCAGAGTTTTATGCAAGTTCAAGGACTAATGTTTTGATGCAATATCTCGTTTATTGGATTGTATGCTTAGATATACAGTAAATGTGTATAACCACGCTTGAAACTATGATACAAGTTGAAAGCTCTCTAATATCCGGAGGGTCGTGGGCAGTCCTGGGCCAGCCGGACGCCTTTCCTTCAGTGACTTCAGGAGCCAGTATGTAGTTTCCATCACAGGATTTTCCCATTTAAAACTGAGTTGTTTGTCACAATCTTGTTAGAGCACCAACTGTGGGTTGTAATCTATGTCAAGCTAAAAGGACCAGTAATCAGAGCTCATTAAGAAAATATGTGCACAGAGACAACATGGACATGGCTGTGTGCCCCGCTCACATTACGAAAAAGCATTCTTGTGTTTTTCGCGGCTGCAGGAGAAATGGCCGTCTCTTGTGTCTTGTATGACTGTTGAACAATGATGGCTAAGTGACAAACACCCTGGCTCATGATTTCCTGACCATTTTTGGGTTGTGACCTTCTAAATTGAACATCCATTTGTGACCCCATTTTCAGGCTATGGCCTCAGTGTGGGTATGTGCAGCCAGTCGACATTTGTTATGTCTTGAATTATTTCATTTTAAGAATCGTTCACACCCATTATGGTTCAAAGTGACCAATCTTTTATATAAAACAATGAAATAATATTTCACAACAAAGCAAAGATTTGAGGAAATGTCTGCCGAATTATAACATCCAGGTTGTGATGCTGCAAACCTGCCATCACTCCAATTTTCAACGCGATCACCCTTTTTTTGACTCTGCTCCTGCAGTGTTCCCCGATTGGTAATTTCTCTTTTAAAACTCCCAAAAGTGATACTGATCACGAGGGTGTTAGGGTTAGAGTTGAGGTTGTTCCAGTTGTTGTGTGGGGTATGTTGTTGTATCTGGCAACACAACAGCAGAGGCCTAGATGAGTAAGTGCAGACAGCCCTGCCTGATGAAAGACAGAAGAAGAAATATGCAGTGGTCACACCAGCGTAAAATCCTCAAGAGGCTGATGGCAAAGAGTCAATGTACTCTGCACTCTTTCCTTAGAAGCATTTAAGTGCTGTTACAGTTTACTTATTATTTCATATTTTTCATTCCATTAAGCCCCTTTGCAGTCAGTTTTTCTACGTGTGTAACGGTTCTCTCTCAAACAGAGAGTGGGGGTATGGTTAACAGTCATACATAAGCTAGGCTGTTGTTCTAACAGCATCACTAGCATGGACAGAGTTAGCGTTGAAAAGCAATAGCATGTTTATTAGTAGGGATAGTGACAGCTGACACCTAACTGTATCCTATACTGTGCATTAATTGCCATTATACAACAAGTAGCTCTGAGCAAGCAATCTGATTGGTCAACACGACATTTAGAAAGTGCTCAAATCAGCGTGACAGCACACCTGACTCATTACTCAAAATATTACCCCGTGGTAATATCCATCTCCATGGCAACACTGTAACTGTCAGAGCTGGAGTAGGAAACGGCGGAAAAATAGGCTACAAACTGGATCGGTTTGTTCATAATTTTGATTTATTTGGCGGTCTCAGTTTGGATGAATGGAGGAGGAGGATGAGAAGAACCAAATGGCAAACAAGGAGAGATTTGTGCCTATGTCAAATGAAGAACTTAATCATCTGGAATTGTCCAGGAATGAACAGACCACGTCCCGTTCAACGTCTTGGGCTGTCAGATGTTTTCAGGAGTATCTGAAAAGCACTAAACAGGATGTAGATTTTGTTACTATAACAAAAGAAGAGCTAAATAGGATTCTTCGTGAATTTTATGGGTCAGCAAGAAACAGCCAAGGTCAGCACTACTCCATCAGCAGCTACCTGGTAGTTTTAAGAAAGTTGGAGGCAATGAATCCAAACACACCGCGGGGCCTGGTGAACAAGGTGTGGTTCAACATCCACTTACATTTTAGAAGGAGAGGAAAGGAGGGTCTGAGAAAACGCCTCAATCCTTCACAACAAAATGTGATTCAACATGTGGGTTTCTCAAAGAGCTATGTCAAATAGAAATACATATTCATGAGTTATCATTCTGTTATTATGTTGATGTCATGGTCAAACTTACCTGATAATTCATATGCTTTTTTTTTCAAGGCACCAAATATGTGACACTCAGCTTCAACGAGGAAACAAAAAAATCACTAAAACCATCATGAAAGTGATCGTCAAAGCAGGAGAGGCGCAATGTTTGAAGACCAAGGGAATGAATTGTACCTGGTTTCTTCATTTCAAAAATACATTTCAAAAATCCCAAAAAGAAGCCAAAGCTTTCTACCTCCATCCAAAAAGCAGAGAAAAGTTAGGGTACGTGTGGTACTCGTTGGAGCCAATGGGTGTTATTACCTGGGTTCGATGCTATCGAGTTTATCCAAAGAGGCAGGAACATGAGTTATTTACACAAATCACTGCATCAGAAGCACTACCATCCAGAAACTGGCTGAGGTTGGACTGGAAGCCAGAGAAATAATGACCGTCAGAGGACACAGGTCTGAGAGTTCTCTCCAGAGCTACTGGACACCTTCTCTGGATAACAGAAAACGGTGGAGCAACCTGCTGTGTGCTGGCCGGGAACATAAGAGACCTTTGGGAGTCAGCCTCTCAACCAGCTCTGAAACATCACCTGCTGAACAGCAGAGAGCCCACATGGACTGTGTGAACAGCTGCTTCAACAACTGGAATTTTAATGGCAGTATGCAAGTTAATTTCTATAATAGCCCCAAATAGGCGCTGTAGGTCAGCGAAGATGCTGTCACAGAGACTGCTGGCTACTGCCTGCGAACACTTGACAGTGGAAACACACTTTATTCATTTGTTATATGGCAATACATTTGATTTTGTATATTATTGCTATGTAACTATTTAAGAGCACATTGGAGGTAAATAAACTGATAAATCTGGAACTTCCCTGTTCTTTATAATTACGTAATAATAAGATAAAAATGAAACAAGTCTGAGCTGAGTATTTTATTATTATTATTATTATCGTTTAGAAACATTATTTATTACTCATGAAAATGAATCACAAACCACCTGTCAGCTGCCAAAGTCCCATTATAGAATAAAGTGTCCTGTTTTAGCTGAGGTTTTGGACTGTTCCATTCAGTGGGAGAGACACTGTTATGACCGCGGTGAAAATGCTTTATAAAAAAATATAAAAGAAGAAAATATATATATATATATATATATATATCTATATCTCATCTGGGACTAGACAAGGGGTTGGATCATTCGCTGGAGTGGTAAACCATGTTCCATCACACATTTAAATCTACTGACGTGACTGATTTTGTTTCAGTTATTAGTCAGACCCCATGTGTTTCCATGGAAAGTGACGCACACTCACAAAAAACAAATTTGAGAACAAATTGTCCATCAACGTGGATATATTTTGATTATACATTTTATCTGTGTTGGTATTAGTTGTATAATCACAATATTACCCTCGAGGATGTGCAAGCGCCTTGGTCCTGACCGCGTCACTGTCATGCTCAAATGACGTTAAAGCTCACCCTCTCAGGAAATATTGCTTAACTAGACAAGTTCTCTGCTGCTAACACCGGTCTGCTCTGATTGCAGCCATCGTTGCTCTCTCAGCTTGAACAGAGGACGACATGTGACCCCAGATTCCAGGTCTGGACATATGTCATTGTTGGCAAACCATCAATATTCTGTAAAAGAAAGACAGAAAGAAAGAACGAAATTATATTATTATTTCACTTTCAGGTATGAATTAAAGACTGATTCAAATGTATTTTACTTCCACATCCTTGAATTTATTCTAATCATCTGTGGTGCATGGTTAGATTGGGCGGGGGGAGGCTATTTGCTTACAGAAAATCTCCTTCCTCTTCACATCCTAGTGTTGGCAGGTATCATGTGGTAGAAATTAGCTCCACAACCTGCTTTCTAAGGTCGATGTGACAAAACATTTTCTATACGATGACAAGGAAAATATACCACTGAAGCGATAAAAGTGTTTCAGATATGTGAGCTGGATTAGTGAACCATGTGGAGGAAGAGGGAGAAAATTCTCCCTGGTAAATAGCAAGAATTTGATCTGCGGCATCCCAGGAACACCGACAGCCTGAAGCATGTAGTGCAGTTCTTTCTTCATGGGCGATGCTGTTAACAATGAGCACGTTGACTCCCCACCAACTGCCAATCTCTTCTGATGGCAGAAGCACCTGTAGGAGAAAAACAACAACAGCAGTCAAAACACATTAGTATCTCCCAGTAGCAACTCACCACAGTTCAAGTTCATAATCTTTCTCACCCACAATATTCACATCTGCAACCATTTAACCCAAGTGCATTTCCAGGCTTTGTTTGTCTTTGTGTGCGAGTGCGAATGCATGCACAGACACACACATGCACATGTTTGCTTTGTGTCTATGCAGAGCAAGTGTGGGGATGCACTCATGGGTGATTGAGTAATAGATGCTGGTGCTCTGCCAGTGCTGCACGCCCTTGTTCATGAATTATAAAACCAAGAGCAATTATGGCTTTTACACAAATTAACCAAAGCATGCTGGATACAAACTGTAATTGGGTCAGTGGTTATTTCCTGCAACACACCTGGGCTTGCAGTAAATGCTGGGTATCAATTATAAATGGCTCCTGTCCTACCCGGGGTGTGTAGCAGACCATGGTGTAACACAGCATATACAAGTGTATTAGCATACACATGATGAGTGTAATAATCTCCATGATAATGCTGCAGTGCCTCTAGTTAGATTGTCTTAGTGTGTCTCTCTCTCTGTTTTACTCCATTAGTACTTGTTCTACCTCCTTTTATCATGCTGGCTCTAAAATATTATTGTCTGATACTAATGCAATGCGTAACTCCTGACTCATATGTTCATGTTGAATCACTTAGTAATTGTAATCAAAGTCGTTTCATTGCTCCCCGGCTACAAATCTTTTCAATAGCAATTATTTGGAAGAGTTAAAGTTTAATGTCCTGATGTTCAGGTCTTTTCTTGCCATGTAAGATTGACGTTTTAGTCAGTAGCAAGTCAAATCCACAAAGGCACATCTTTCACGATAATAAAGTGAGGGTCAGACAGCTTCTTAAAAAGTGCAACAAAATAGGCGAGAGATCTCGGGTCTTTCTTTCTTTCAATTATACAATTCAGCAAATCTCTCAGCTTAATAAGAAATGGACAGTTCAGTGCACAATTTATAATACAAAAATACAGAAAATATTTAAAAAAAAAAAAAAAAAAAAAGATACTATGAAGAAATGAAACAAAAATGATTTTAAGAATCAATATCTAGGATCATAGTCCGATTTACACTCAGTCTGTCAATAAATGTTATGAATGCTATTTCTGGGTATGTCTCTCTAAATCCTGTCTTTCCCAGAACAGTCTCACATGGACTGATTTCCACACTGTTTTGTAGCCGTGTCAGCGCTGGAGAAAGGAGCAAACAGGTCAGCAGTGATGAAGCTTACAGGTAGTTGTAAAGTTAACTTTTGCTTTTGAGAGCTGTCCAGCTGTCACTTGTCAGAGCTAATGTTAGCTCGCTGCCCTGGCTAGCTTGACTTTTACTCATTACTCATTTTCTCAAAGTGCTTTTCCATGCGGTTAGTCACAGCAGCTCTCGATGGCTTAGCACACTCGAGCTCAAGGTAATGTTATCGAACTAGCTCTTTGAATCCCTCGCCCCCCAACACTCACACTAGCTGTATGATGTGCTGGTTTCCTTGGACTAGCCATCACACTTTCTCCCCCCAGCAAGCAGCAATGTGATCTTTGGCTGCCAGACATCCTCAGACACAGCAGGGTGCTTGTTGTGCATGTGGCAAAGCATAGTGTTAGAAGTACTACTAAACTGAAGAGTAACATCACCATATTAAATTCAGCCTACAGTTGACATGAGATGACACAGATGACATTTCCGCACATAACTTCATTCAGTACCCCAACTTTGTACCTCAGACAATGTGTCTGCATGTAAATGAACCTCAAGACTGACATGCATACCCAGTCAAGAACATTCTCAACAATAAACCAATTAACAGTTAACTGTTGACATCCCTCAATGGAAGAAAAGGTTCCATAATGACAAACAGTCATGTGGGCCTGGAGTGAATGTATCACTTTGTCAGCTCTGGCAAGCAAACATGATGCATGTAATTCCAGTTAGAAACAGCAGCTACTGGCAGTAATAACAGAAGCTTTCAAAGGAAGGTAAAGCAGATTTGACATTCCTGCTGCACCAGTTGGAGAAAAGAAGCACAATCTTCCAGGAGATCATATTAATAATGCATGAAAATCCTGATGTTTACCATCAAAATATAGCAGATTTATCTACTAGATATGCCAGATGTCTTATGTCTGCTAAACCTGCATAAGACTCATAAGATACTATATCAGTTTTATTTATCAGCCGCACAGGATCCTGAAAACAGTCCTGTCATTTTATTTCTCTTACAACATATAGGTGTAACAATCCAAAGGCATCAGCTGGCAGTGTTGGGCAAGTTACTTTCAAAATGCAATATATTACATATTACCGGTTTCCTTCATTTTAAAGTTATATATTAGGTTACAATATCACTATCTGCGTAGAGTAATAAAGTGCTTATTACACTAGACCTTTCTAAATAAACAAGTGGCCCTGGACAGAGGCATGCACAGGCAGACAGATGATCAAATTCTGATATATTATGAGACAGGAATACATCTGTTTAATTGTGGGTTCAGTCATATGAAACTCAACAGAGTTGTAGCTTCTGACAAGACAAAAATCTATTTTTCTATGCCTTTTTATTTTAGTCCACAGAACTAGGAATGCACAGGTATGATTAGTCACGCATTGTATTACATTACTCTGTTACTATTAATAGAAATACATTACTGTAATGTATACATTACTCTTGTAACGCTTGTAAGTCATTAGCCCTAACACTGTCAGTCAGCACCTACATCAGCTAGTTTCACCCTCAAACACACACTCATTGTATGAGCTGTTATTTGACTTGCTCCCAAGTTTTTGGTGCAAATCAACCCACGGACAAACTAAAGCCCGGGGCTTCGACCAATTTGATAGTTGCCTATTGTTAAATACGCTCGCTGAGCTAACAGGGAGGCTCTTCCCGGGGTACTGGTCACTTTCCACCCATTATTTGTGAAATCCATGCACTTTAAAGCATTTGTCTGCAGATGTGCAATTCATAGCAAAGACTACTGAAGACTGCCTATGGATCTGTAACATTTCTTGCTCTCATGTGAATGTTGTTCTCATGTGCTGTAGCCTGAACTCCACATACACTACACTATATCCATTTTAACATTAATTTATGCATTCAGGAGGTACAGAGTCTTTGATAGTTGCAGTGAATGTCTTCACTGATGAATATATATCTACATATGTAAACTAAATGGGATAAAAACAGTCTGACCCCAGGCTCAGTAAGAAAACTGTTAAATACACTCAAGTGCTGCTCACCTAGCAAGTCAAGACCCTGAGGAAAGTTTCCATATTTTGATTTATAATTTATTCTCATTTATAAAAGAGCTATTAGACTATTTTAATGGTCTCTGCTCCTCTGCTTCACAGTGTAACTAAAAAATGGATGCTTCAATAAAGTATAAATAATATTATTTAAACGTCTGAGAATCCCAGTTTGTCTATGTCACAACCTTTGTTTGAGTAACAATCATGAGCATTAACAAATGAGCTGTCAGGGTTAGGGTCACTGCTCAGGAATGGCTCGAGGAACATGACGGAGAGCTCGGGGCATCGACCTGCTCTTCAGATTCTCCGATGAATTGAGTATCTGTGGGGTGTTCTGCAACACGTCTGATCCATGGAGGCCCCAGCTTGCAACCCACAGGACTGTAAGGGTCAGTCAGTTCCATCCAGAGGTCCTGTTCCCATGTCTCCAGGGCTGATCTATGGTGAGGCCTCCTGGATTGTTTTTTTTCCCAGTCACCTTGTGATTGTGGTACTAATTTCTCTGCCTGGATTATGTTCATGGAATTTTCTTTTGAATGAGGGAAATGCTATAGGGGCAACTGCCTTGGCCTTAGATACCAGAGACCAGCGATATCACATCGTGAGTCTCATGTGTAGTTAATATTAGAAAAATGATTCAGTTTTCAGTAACATGTCAGTACACAAGCTGTGTCTTGTGCTTCAAATCACGGTGGGCCTCTTTGGTATTAAAATAGATATCACGAACACTCTCCTAACCTGAACAAAGGACTGAGAATGCCTGAAGAAATAAATAAAGATTGCTACAAGTGGATGTGGTATTGCAGGTGAGGGTATTGTAAAATGAATTAAAAACATTGCCAGTGATGGTTTTCCTGTACTGCAACATTCTGCAGTTGGCATTATGACATTAATCATCATTTTTGACGTTATGTTCTGATCTGGGGCAGCATTTAACTTGCTTTTAAACGTTTGACTGGCCCTAACTGTACCAACATTGTAAAGCTATTCTCACCCTCGTCTTGTTTGTTGAAGTACACACACAAGAGGCTTTCATAGCGACTATGATGTGACTATAATATAAAACACAAACCTGCATAAATAAGACAAAAACTCACTTTAATGAGAAAAGTGGTTGTAATGTGGGGAAACTATTTCAGTGCTCTGAGATAAAGGCTTCCAGTCAACCGTAGTCTCATTTGTTCACAGTAATTATAGCAAGGTGTAACAAGCGCACTCATTTGACAGTGATACATCGATGTATAAAATGTTTCTGATAGATTTTTGTACTGATCCATAAGATTCAAAATATCAAAATGAAAAAAATGGATACTGAATTTAACGGAGATACGTCTCTAAATCTACTGAAAACATCCCCTGTGGGCTTTGTGACTGTGAATTGCTGTGAAATTGCCTCCTAATTATGTTTATTATGTACATTTGGTATCACAACAATTACCGGTCTGTAAAAGTAAATGACCAACTAACTTTTCAACAATCAGCCGTAATTAAGTGACAATTACCTGTGTTGATCCATCTAAGCCTTTATGGCTCAGTACAGGTTTAGTGGTGGCTGCTCTCTGATACTGACGTTTAAACCTACAATTACGTCATGACAAAATGACGGTGAATAGAGGTGTGTGAACTCTGGAAGAGAAGAAAGCATCAGTGTACCAGCAGTCAAAAGTTTGCAATTGTCTAAAAGAGAGCCAAGCCATGTACTGATGTGAAAGCCATCATGAAAACTTAAATTCAGCCCTAAATACAAGTGAATTATACACAACAAATCACACAACATGCCTGGAAATTTTGACTTTCTGCAGACAAGATATATATGATAGCTAATCACACTGACCTTGCCATTAAAGATAATCCTTAATCATATAGACAGAGAACAATAAAATGTTATTAAATCACAGGAATCTGGGTTCACACGCTGGGTTCAGGATTTTCAGGTGTATTCAGCCCCTTCAGCAGCTGCTTCTCAGACCTTGTTTCTTTGCAATTACTCTACATGTATTGATCGGTGCTTTCACAGACAAAAAAACAAAACATAACGCAGGAATTTTAAAGCACCAAGTGCAAGAGCTGGATTGCATAGTCGCAACTGGATTGTAGCAGTAATGATTTTGCAGCCACAGATCCCTGTTGAGCTGCAGTCTATTCTATCCCCAGGTAGTCCCATATGAGGCCTCTGGCAGAAAAGTCATTGTGCCTTCTCCAAAAAGCCCATCTAGCACTCGGCAGGTGCATGAGTATAAAACTGAGAATGTTTTCAGGTCAAAATGAAGCAAATAATTCCTCCAACTCCAATATCTTTCCTGCCTTTATTCCATCATTGGCACTTTGAACTATATATATTACAAAATCACTTGAAAGACTTAATTAAATTGCATATGTTTCTCCTCTGTGGTTCCCGACCCTATAGAAAGACATGACATTAGGCTATTACAGACGCTGTATTAAAAAGGTGACATTTCACAGCCAGAGAGATAACCAGTGATAACTTTGCAATGTCAGTGTGACATAAGATGGGAGCAAGCAGCTATATTGTATATTAAAAATGGCTGGACAGGTAATGCTAAACCATCTGCACAGTGTTTTTACCTCCTTTTTTTTTGTTTTGTTCTTGTCTGAGGCAAGCTGGCATCAAAGTTTCCGCAAAATAAGACACGAGGGCAGAAAAGGCTGCGCTGCAATAAGGCGGCTCTGCAGAGAGATTATTTCCCTTCTAACAATTAAAGAGAGCCACTGTCACAGCTGGTAAAATAACACAACAACCTCCTCAACATTTCCACAGCTAAGAATTTTCATCCTATATTGATAGCAGCCGAGTTTGGTTTCTTATACAGAAAGTTCAGACGATTCATATTTCAAAGTATTTCAAAATATATAGCACTGTTGTTTTCAAAAGGAAGCCGCCTATTTAACTGCTCCACAGGCACTGAAAACAGGATATGTTACCTACTTCCGGTTGTGTTACCGGATAAAATAATGTTACATTAATAAAAAGAGGGAATAGCTTTTATCTGGGATTTCCTGATACATGTAGAACTTGATTAAACACTGGACGGTTTAAAAGATGTGATGCCGTCATGATTTTATGTCTTGTGAATGAAGTTGCTTCATCGAGTGGTGAGAGTCATGAATGTGAGATTGATGCTAAAAAGCTCACACCGACATTTTTTAAAAATGTGTCTTTTGCATTTTTTTATTTTTCATATCTTACTCATTATATTTGTAAAATAAGATATTATAATATATCAAACTCAAAGCAAAGCTAAAGCTTTTTTTATGTACAGTTTAACAGGACAAAAGGATTTTCTTTGGTCATTTTTACTTTTGTAAAAGTACCAAAATACTCCTCTGATGTGACAAGAACATTAAAAGCATCAGAATTTCGGCCTTTAAGTTGTTCTGGTGATCTATACAAGCATCAGATGATTCCACAGCTTAATCTGTCCACTGGCAGCAGTCTGAACTCTGATGCTCCGGGCTATGGACAGATGTCACAGTCTCTTGAGTGGTACGACTGCGACCAGACTCGGAGGACAGAGAATGAAACATGCTGTTGGTTCTCCAAACTCCTTCCTGCAGGAAACAAGATGGTGGATCTGCAGGGGGTCTCAGCGATGTGGGTCAATCGGCTTAAAGAACAACGGGAGCATAGAATCTGTAAATCATTGCTTTCATATTTCTGATGCAAATCCCCTTTGCAAATACAATTTGGGCATTTTTGTTTATGTTGCTGAGCCTACATCACAATGAAAAACGTCAGTAACTGGATTAGTGTCAAACTTACAGTAGCGGTGAGTGAGTGCAGGAGCGTCAACCTTGTATGAGAGGATGCAGCCATCTGAGACATGGTAAGCATGCTATATACTTCAGAATGCGCCTTGGCTCTCCACCTCCACAATGCATTGTTTCTCTTGCTGCTCTGAAGGAAGCTCCTTCAGAACCTTGAGCCATTCATCTGTTTCTATGGTGATTCTGCTTTTCTCACGTTTTCTCACTTTTTCTCGCTGTTATGTTTGAAGTAATTTGGGCAGTTTTGATCTCTAGTGTGCAGCTGTTGTAAGATGTCTGATGTTGTTAATAAATTACATGCTAATTATCACGCACCCAAAATATCAACTCAAGATTATATCCCAATGATTAGGTAAGTGTCTCTAATTAAACAGATCTATAACACATGCAAACTGATAAGTGGAATACACACAGTGGAGCAACACATAATTTATAATTATAGCAAAATCCAATGTCTAGAATAGCACTTTTTACTTAAAAAAAGCAATGTGGGCTGCATTTATTCAGATTTTTTTCTGCCTAAGGCAGCCTACAAGCAATGTTCCAGAGATGAAGATGTTAATAAGATGGAAATCACTTGAATATCCTCTATGAGGAATACTGTCTTTAGTGTCATCATCATTCTCTGGATGTCGTGTTGGGCTTGCCAGGAGGTCAGTTTAGGTTATGGAGGAGGAATGAAGGCAAAATTAATCTCATGCAATGACTCCAAATAATGAATATGTGAAGCTTATGACTGTGGAAATAATGGAAACCGAGACACTTGAAGCTAATTCAAGCTTCAGTGATTAGATTTATTGCACAAGTTAAAATCATTTTTAAAAAGTGTTCTTTGGTATAACCACTAAAATTCCAACCTTTATCACTGCATCAGCATGAAGGTAGTTGTCAGTCAAAATCCATAAAGTACTGTACAGGCTGTTAAAGTTATACACCTCTGAGCAAGTTAGCAAAGCATAATTAGCAGAGAAGAGAGTTACCTTTTAGTAAAACTTTGAGAGGTTGCATAAAGTGCGGGATCAAACCTCACTTACTACAGGTCAGTACTATAGAAGGATGTAATAAAGTACTGTGCAGGCCTTAAAAGGAGACCTACACCTGGTTCGTAGTTGTCAAACTTAAAAAGACGAGGCTACAGTTCAGCTTTTATTTCAATCATTATTTTAAGTCGCACTGTAAAGTTTGTTACTGCTCGTTGAACCATAACTGTATTTGTCAACAAAACTCCATAGGGAACCTTTAATGTTATAGCTTGCCAGGCTAATGCTACTTTATTGTTTCTTTCCCTCTCTCCACTTGGCATTCTGTATCTACCTCCAACACCACCCCAGTCTCTGAGGATAAAATGTTGTCATTTGACATTTCTTCAAACCACTGATACATCCACGTTTGTATGTGTTGGAGTCTAAGTACCATATTGACATTCCAACAAAATGTCTCATATCCTGTTCACATTACATGTGTATTACCTTGCTTTCATATTGGGCAGTGAATGAGATGGTAGTGGACAGGCGAGAAGCTGTCCTTTGTAAGCGTTACCAGGTTATTTTTAAAGAGACCTCAGATCATTTTCTAGTCGTATTTGTGGCAACAAAAAATAAATATTTTTGACAGGAAGTCCGGATATCTCCAGCCGTTTTTGTGGCAACCAAAAGCTCTCTCTCTCTCTCTCTCTCTCTCTCTCTCTCTCTCTCTCTCTCTCTCTCTCTCCCCCTCTCTCTCTCTCTTCAGATTGACTTTACTGTCACTCTAACCTCTGGATGTCACCAGGCATGTCTCAGAGCTGAGCGCAGCCATTCCAGACAATGCTTGTGTTTCCACCCACTGTGCCATGGCACATTTCAGCAAAATCCCAAAAGCAGCTCTGTATTCTGCTCTACAGAGAACATGCACAAAGTTGTTTTTTGATGGAAATGGACTGCAGCCATTCACAGAAAATCACAGACCAAAAATGTTAAAATGCTGCCCACTTTGTTTCCTGACTGCTACGTTGCTGCCTTTGAGAATTTGTGGGAGTCAGGAAGCAGTAAGATAACATGTCAAGCTGTGGTACTTCAAAAAGTGCAACTCAGAGGAAGCTTGAGCGTGAACATGTTCCCTCGTCCTCAGTATCCTCTAAACTTTATTGCTTTCTCCCACAACCCACAGGCCCCCGCTGCTTATGAAAGTCATTCAGAACAATTTAGCTCCATCGTCCCTCAGCTCCATTGTTCAGTACACTATGAATACACTGCCACCCAAGATAGTGCTAGCGCAGCAAGCCAATCTCCACAGAGAGACACCTCAAGCGTGAATCAATACCTGTGACTTCTATGAGACAAAAGCTAAGACCTTGCCAAGCCTCGAGCCACTTTGCCAGGGACATGTACTCATGACTTCCCCATGTGTGGCAAAAGCCCAAAGACTGGATCAAGGACTGCATCAAAGAGTGACGTAGCCTGGCTTAGTTCAAATCCACTTTTATTCCAATCAATTCATGAAGCTGACATTCAGTTAAATGACACTGAACATTGAAAACCTTTTTCATACAAATTGCCCATCATCCTTAGTACGAATAGCAAAACAAATGCTGAATGCTCCTTTTATTAATGTATGTTTCAGTTTGTCAGCCTTGCTATTTTCAGAGCTATTTTTGAAAGTGGAGTGAACTACACTCGCTCTGGCTTAACACAACCACAATACTCTACAAAAATATGACCGTATACACAAATATCCACCCACTCAGGAACAGAGAAGGAGGCAGAAAGAGACAGAGAGCAGTGGAACACAGGGAAATCCTGCGAAAGTTATGAAACACTGAAATCTCTTCTCACATGTGCTGCCTATGGAATTATTGGTGAAAACATAAACACTTGAAACACTTAAAACCTGATCAACAGATCAATCAGATCAATCAATCTAGCTAAAGGAAGAATACTTGTTTTTTTACATTGCTGTGAGTTGCAAAGAATGGAGGTGGATTCAGTTTCTCAGGCGGTGACTGCCTGTCACAAGTACAGAAAAAGTGTGCAGGAGGCAGGATTGTGTGGGTGGGTGCATGGGTCGACGGGGGAGCCACAAATCTGGGGTGCTCTGATGAGTTTGTTTGGAGCCCAGCTGTGTGTTTGCCTGTGACGCCTAAAATCCATTAGAAATCTGCTGGGGGTCAGGGCTTCACTTCGACTGCGATGGCTCTGTGCCTTGGAGAGGCCCGGGTGGCCCACCTCAACCTCATTTTCTCCACAGAGCGAGCTGTGAGGCAATCAGGCTCCACAGGACAGACGCCTGGAGAGCCCTGAAGCATCAAAACATGCTGTCCAACCATCCCTAGAGAGTCTGAAACAGAGTGGCCGCCTTGAAAAAGATCTTTAGGTGAGGCCTGATTATGTAGTGGCGGGTCTGTGTGATGCATCAATGGCTTTGTGGAATATAATGTTTGAAGTCTTTTCTTTTTTTGACTGACTTTTGTTTTGAGGGGTTTTCTTTCATGTGGTGCTTTTACATCAATGACAGTCCAACAGGAGGGTGCAGGTCTCGCCTTACTGGAATGATTGTGAAGCAAAGAGCGCTACTTAACATGCTAAACTATTGTAGTAGTAGTAATAGTACTATTAAATATATATCTTATAAATTGTTGTCTGGGTTGCTTGTAGAAAAAAAAATCAGTTTAGATGATGTAAACTGTTGGCTTGTTTGTGAATATGTGTGTATTCAGTCTTCAGTGCAGTGATGTTGCTGTGTTCCCAGATCCATGTGGTGGACACACTGGAAGACTCAAGACACCAAACTGGAGACAGTGAATTAGTTTTACTAACTGAACACTGTTTATTTGCAGATATTTGGAAAATTACTCAAAAATTCAGGAAGTGTTGAATAAAGCATTCACCATCAAAACTACAGTATAAGGTGTAGGTTTGTGAACTATCCTTTTACCAGTACAGTTTTTATTTGGCGTGATCCATGATGGCACTGGCTTAACAAATCAGGGTGTTTCTGCTTTCAGTGTACCTCTACAACCAAACTATCTTTGTGTATCTAAAACCAGTGCTAAGGTATTTACTCTTCATCCAGTTGAAATCTTTATATAAAATAGAAAGAAACTATGTGAAAAATGATTCAGGAACATTGAGGCAACAACAGTATTTCAGAGAGAAGTTGTCAGATTGATCGGACGTGTTGACATCCAATCCGATTGATAGCATCTCCTTTCATCCCTAATGTAAGTTATTGGCAGGGCCGGATGGCTAATGCCAGGTTTTCTCGGGCAGTCCTTGAGCCATCACAGGGACAAGTTGACAAGTGAGGGATATGTGCAAGAGCCAATCAGTGCCACCTGCTGTGCAGTGGAGGCAGAAAGCATTTTTTTAGGAGTGGCAGATTTACCAGGATCCCTCCCGTCTGTGTTGAGAGCTGGTAAAATGACCAGGTCCTGACAAGACTTCAGTTCACGGGTCACAAAACATGTCAGAGTAATGGCAGAAAGGTTGAGAAGCACACTTAGCTTGACAGGTTCCTTTTAATGCTAGCTGCCTCCAAACTGTGATCCACGTGATACGGTGCACATACAGATTACCTCTCAGCAGACCTGGTTTGCATGTCAATTTCCTCTCTAATGTCAATCTGAGGCAGTGGAGGGATCAGTGCTGCTCTCACCCTGCTTACTGTAAGCATACACCCATGAATCTTTACACCATATAAATTGCTCCGAATGAAAAAAAAAAGAAAAAAAAAAACACTTGGGTGCTTACAGAGTCATGAACAATGTCTTACAGGAAGAGATTAAAGGCTAAAAAAAATGACTTTTACATATTAAGCTTTCCCAGCGTAGGCCCTCTAATCGATGGTTATCCAGCATGGTTAGATAGCAAACGACTTCTCTCTCATTTGTGGCCCTTTCAGAGGTGACTTCATCATTGGTGCCTGAAAGACACGGTGCCTGTGAGTAACAAATGATTACCTCTGAATGAATCCCTAAAGTCTTGCTGCTAATGCAGAACAATAGGTTGTGAGAATAGGGAGGCTGTGCTTTGCTTCGAGATCTATTTTTTATACCCAGCATCATTTTTTGCTTCACTGATCTATCACTAAACAACAGCTGCTGAGCAGGAGCCAGAGAGACGCACTGCGGGGAGGATGAGGCAAAGTGGGAGCGGGAGAGACATGGAGAAAGCAACAGCGAGGGAGAGCAGAAGAGAAAAGGCATCTAAAATTGGAGACAGAGGAGTTTTAAGAGGTGAGGTCACTGGTGATAGCCTGAAGCTCTTAGGTATGGTGGCCCACTGAGAAGGAGAGTGAGAAGAGGGATCCTGGCAGGTCTGCCTCTCTCATGACGGATAACAAGTCACCTGAAATGGCTTCCTGGGTGGCAGCCATTAGACAGACAATTTGCAATCATCCCTGGCCCAATTTCTCTCACCTTCTTTCCCTCTCTTTCTCTCTCACTTTTTCTCCCATTACTCGGCTTCTCGCTCTGGTGCCCCATAGACCTTGGCAGCTTGAGTGACAAGGACTTAACTAGTCTAGTCACACAAATGTGAGAGGGGAAATGAGGAAAAGAGAGGGGAGAATTTCATTCATCTCACAAATACCAAATAACCTCTGCCGCCTGGCACATTTACATATTCTCTCCACATTCTCTGCTGGCCAGGTGCTCTATCTTGTTTCCAAGTCATATCATCTGGAACTCACTGAAGCAGTGTGACACCACAGAGCCATGAAGCCATGGTGTAACTACAGTAGCAGATGCAAAGCCACAAAGGCCTGGGCTTATGTCTGTATAATAACAGATATACGATGCAACAGGTAGCCTGGTGGATGGCTGCACCAGATCACTGCCATCAGTAAATACACTATATGGCCAAAAGTATATGGACAGATATTATAATCTATCTATGTGCAATTGTTAAAGCTAGTTTTGGGCTGTCCACAGGATTTGCTTCAACATGTAGGTGTGCACTTTACTTTACAGAGTATCTCTGATACATGCTACCTTTTTACTTTGACTCCAGTGCACTTCACACTTTACATTTTACGGAACGTTATCACTACTTTAGAGCTTCAGTTACTAGTTTGCTATGACCATAATGTTTTTTACATACAAAAATATAATGCACCGTGGACTGTAGATTACACTCCCCAACAATGTAAAGTAGCTGGCAAAAGCTTGACCTAAATAAATAAAATGCTACTTACATATTAAAGATGAACTATGCAGGATTTGTCCGTTGCTGTTTGCAAACACAAATTCAAATCTGTCCCCTCCCTCCTGGATCAGAAATAAATAAAATAAGACATTTAAGGCCCCGTCCACACGAACGAAAACAATCTTTTTATTCTCCGTCTTCCTCGTCATCGTTTTAAGAATATTTGCGTCCACACAGATCCACTGAAAACAGTAGTTCATATTCCAGGTCTATAGGTGGCTCTTGACATTCACCAAAAATGAAGAAGAAGAAACGGAGCATGCGCATTAAGCTAGTGCGCTGTAAACAGAACGTAGACGGAGAAACTGAACACAACAAGAAGAAGATGTAAATGTGTGGACCGGTGATGAGGTCGAACTGCTGCTGCGACTCACGCTCTACTACAAGGCATGTAAGTTGCAAGAAGGCTCAACATCTTCTGCAGCATGAACACGAGCATGTCGTCTGCCGTTGTTGTTGTAGTGAGACATCGTGGGGTTCAGAGGTCAGAGACTAGAGGTCGAGGGGCGGGGCGATGGCGTCATCGTTTTGGAAAGTATGCAGATTCGCCGTCCATATGAAAACAGGAGGGCTGCATTGTTGGCTTTCTCCACCCTGAGACCCGGTTTCAAAAAAGTGTGTTTTCAGGTTCCATGTGGACATTTGACCAAAACGGTGCAATAGTTGTGCGTTTTCGCAAAAGAGCGTTTTCGTGTGGACGGCCCCTAAAACACACAGATCTGTGGTTGTGTATGTAGCCCAGCCTCTCCCACGGTCAAACAGACACACACACAGACCTCCAACTCTTCATACATCTATGACAGGTCAAGAGCAGAGGAGAGAGGTATGGACAGCGATATAATCTGGTAACAATACTTATAGACTCCTGGCTTCACATCCAGTCCACTGTAGGCTGGGGGCTACACACCCACTGCCCATAGGAAATGTCCCGATCACAACAAAATACTGAGGAATAGAAATGAAATACAGCACGATGGCAGAAACTCTGCAAATACAGGCACTGCAACAAACTTCCTGTGGGCCATAAGTTATCATTATTTGTTTGTGTGTATATATTTTTTGATGAGTTTGTACATATGCATATGGACAATCCTGCATATATTAATTTTACTTTAAATAACATAAGCATTTTTTTGTTACAAATACTTTTTAGGAACAAGGTGTAAACCCAACATTGATTAAATTTTCTATAGATGCTGCAATAACAGGGAAATCTTTCCATCCATCAAGACTCCCACCACCTGGCAGATATAAACAACTATTTTAAACAACTAGTTTTTAACTTCAGTTGCTGGTCCTTACCAAACCCTGAGACAATTATCTCGCTTTTTAGCTGCAAATGTTCCATTAAGTTCACCAGCTCGTCTCTAACTGTGTTTTTCTGCTGTTTGCTACCAAAGATAAAAGCAGGGAGAGTGAAGCTAACAGTACAGTTGTGGAGCAAACAGCTCAACAATAGGCTGAAACTTAGTATAAAGTCTCTTAAAGCTGAGGAGAGCTGTAGGTTCAGCTCATCACATGACAATCACATTGTAAATCCAATGTTATTGATTACAGCTTTCTGAAGTTGTGAAAACTTCCTACACCACTGATCGACACACAACTCTGCACTGTCTTAGACATCAGTGTAACTAATATTTATGTCCTTACATAAATACATATACATACATAGTGTGTCATCATTATCAGACTGTTTTTTTTTTCTTTTTGTTGTTGGCAAGGATTAACAACCTGCCTCGGCATGCTTGTTTTATATTTGTAGGTGTGTGTAGCTAATTATAGCTTCTAGGGTTCAACTATACTCATTGATTTTGTGTTTATGGTTATGGAATGACAGCAGGGAAAGGCACATTTGTTCCCAGAACTTGTCCTTAAGGCAATTGTCCCCTCCAGACTTGGAGCAGTTTTGTGGCAATAATTATGCTGCTTGGGAGGACGTACTGCCTAACAGGCTTTAGTCCAGAACCAGGTTTGTCATGAGCATTAAACACCACAGTCTATATGAAATGTGGTAATGTAATTGGTCACAGCCTGGCTCCTCAAGATGTGTAATGATATGCCATGTTTCAGGAGGTAAATCTTCTGCTTCTGCATTCCACCACGAAAGCAATAGTTAGGTCACCCACTGATGTCAGGTGATAAGGTCTGGCTCACAGTTGGCCTTCCAATTTACTCCAAAGGTGTTGAATCAGTTTGGGGTCTCAGCAGGCCACCTGACTTCTTCCACACTTTAGTGGGAAAACCATTTCTTCATGGATCTGGCTTTGGGCAGGGTACAATAAAGACAATGAAACAGGAAAAAGACCATCCCCAAACGGCCACAGCAATGCTGGAAACACACTAAAATATCATTGTATAATCATAGCATTAAAGCCGCTGTAGGTGATTATTATTATTATTATTATTATTATTATTATTATTATTATTATTATTATTATTATTATTATTAATAAATTAAATGTTAAATAGCTCTGTATTTGAACAGCTTTCCCGGTTACAGAGTGTTTGGTCTGTAAGCCGTGTCTCTCCTTCCCCCTGGTCATGAAATGATTAAAAAAGCAAAAGCTAAAGTATGCATTATGCATTATTGTCATTTATATCATTATATCATTCAAAAATCTATTTACTCTGCTCCATCAAGGCACTGTAGGTGTGGTTTGACCCCATTTATTTGACCGTGGCATGGCAATATGGACAATCAGCCCATCAACTGTGATCATATTTTGATCCAAATGTTTCCATTTGGCCCTCTGTTTTATAAAGGTGCGTCTGCTGCCACTGAGAGAGTCTCACACAGAGTTTATGGAAGAAGGGGGCGGGGCGGGGGATTGGTTCACCTACTGGGGCAGGGGAACAAGGGATTCATCTAATAGTGCACAACTAATGCAGTTAGTAGGGTAAAGTCAATCACATCATGAATTCCTTCCACAGAAAGCATATTTCAGTCATGATAATGTTGTGAATAACAGCCCATAGTTTCACATATGTTATTTTTGGGGGTTTGGTTAAATAGATTGGTTAAAATCTGATTGGTTCACCAAAAACATCTAAAATTCTCTTTGTCACAATGAGCCAGCCCACTTAAAACCAGAGAGGAAAGTGACACAAAGAAGAGAAGACAAAGACAGACATTTCTAACTAAAACTGTTCCAAAGAAAATTGTTTGTTCATGCGGGACATCATTACTCATACATAGAAGCTGTTTGTGGGAAATGATTAATTATAAACCAAAAGAACAACACATGTATATGTATGGCAGTGTCCTCATGTGGCCATACACATCAACAACACACCGTCACCGTGACTTCAGGTTTGGTTTCAGTCTTCTCCCTGGTAATGTTCATTCTACTGGATCATGAAATGTGAATGTTGAAAATTGGTTGTCAAGAACTCTGGGAGTGCTATGTTATGAAATGTCAGCGTTTGGGTGCAGCGTAGTGATGAGACACACAAGCCAATTGCTTTCTTTTAGCCAGACAGATTTGAGACAGCGCATGAGAAATAAATGTCACCCATGACTTCCTACAGTCACTGGTCTGATACTGTACCTGTTGCAAAGTCCACTCTTAAAAATTAACCATGGTGAAAAAAAAAAAAAAAAAAAAAAAAGATGTCATGACGTGTCTGGGCCTGAGGAAAAGTCTTAATCAGAGGCAGAACTCCCTTTTTCTAGTCAGAGCTCCTTGAGGTGAGCAGAAGATCCTCTGGCTCAACCAGTAATCCAGATGTTTTCCTGTTATTCAGTATGTTGCAGCAATCTGTGGTGCTGACACTGTTTCATCTCGTTGGAGCAGAGCAGTGTGTGGTGTGATTATCTTGGTGGTTTCGTGTGGTAGTAGCACCATGCTACAATAACAAGGGGCATGTTAGCAAGGTGCACTGTGCTGATAAATCTCACTTGAAAAGAGAAAACTCACTGGCAGCTCGGCCGTGATGCGGTTTACAGCGATAGAGAAGTTTTTTTGACAAATGCACCACGTGCAAAATTAAGGCCAAGGCTTGTGTATTGTATCACTCTGAATTTGGGAGACTTAAAGAAAGAAAGGCTAACTGCTCACATGCTGCACCTGAAAAAAAAAAATCCAGCTGTTTCTGAAATGTAAAATTGCCCTGTGAGGATCATCAGTGGAGGAGCAGCTATCAGGCCTGATGTAGTCTTACTCCAAAGGTTCAGCCGTCTGTTTCTGCCTGCTGTTGCACCCGCCATACCACACCTTCATGTCCCAGTACTCCCGTCTTCACACAACAGACATGCACACATGCTTGCACACAGTGATCCTAATTTCCAGAGAACAGCAAGCAAATGTTGGGCACTGAATTAACACACCATTAATACCTGACCCAGCACACAGATCATCACCATCAGAGCATGTGAGAGGAGCAGCATGTTTTTCTCCACGTTATTTGTGTTCTTTTCTCTGACTTTTAGAAGGTCTGCCACATCTCCTCCTCCCCCATGTTGTGTTTGTCAGTAGAGAAACGCACCGCATTGCAGACTGAGTCATACTCGTCTTCTACTTTCAAAATATTCCTGAGCGTTTTATAAAGGAACACACTGCACTGTGAGTGTTCATTTCCTTTAATAGCACTTGAGCGTCGCAAAATAGGGGATTGTGAACATTGTATGGAAAACAACTAACAGAACAAAATGGCAGTTAACAACAGTGTTGACAATAACACCCGAGAGACAGAGAGAGAGAGAGAGAGACGGGGGGAGGAGGGGAGAACATGATAGTGTGACTGGTAACAGTTTTACTTTAAGAGTCATTTAAATTATGTCATTTTCTTTGCACAGGTTTAAATAAAATTGGATTCTCTGACAGTGAATTTCATACTCTAAACGTGAATACTGATTTGTACAGTGATGTAAGGATATGGACATCTGGCTAAGAACAACATTATATAATTAGGTGAATAATGCAGACCTCATTTGCAGCAGTTTCATAGGATTATCCAACCAAATGATCCATTTGAAGACATTTTCATACCTTCCACCTCCAGAGCCATGAGATGAGTATCAATCTGTCTTTGCCCCAAGAGGTACACCTGCCTGTCTAAATATTTTATATATGTAATGTATATATACTAAACAGCAGTGAGGCTACGGATGGACTTCTTCCCTCTTCCAATAAAGTCCTCGGGAGGCAGGCGATGGACACTGAAGCCCTCTGGAGGGGCAGAGAAAATGGAAAAACAGGAGCCAGGCAGGGTGGAGAAAAACTGGTGGAGATTGGTGACCAATGGAGAAACGTTGGAGGAGGCCGGGATGCTGACAAGGAGGCTGACTAGGAGGCCACCTGGGAACCACTGGCTAATGTTGGCCCGGTGGCCAACCAAGGAGCAGAGACAGGTCTTCGCTGTACGCCAACAGGAAACCACAGTCTGATGTCAGCCTGGGAAACTGACTTGAAAATTTGCTGAGTCACCGACAAGAAACCACTGGCTGGTGTCGGCCGTGCCACAGAATAACCAAGGAGCAGGAGTCAGTCAGGCTGTTGACCGAGGAACGGGAGTCGGCCCGGCCACTGATCGAGGACCAGGAACTGTAGTTGGCTGGGCCGTCAACCCAGGACCAAGATTTGTAGTTGGCCAGGCCGCCGACCTAGGACCAGGAAAGGGAGAGGACTGGGCTGCCAACCAAAGAACAGGAGTAAGAGGCTTGGCTCTGGGGCGGTGGGCAGCAGCGAGGATGAGCACCTGGGCTGTGAAAAAGCAGGCAGTGGCTTCCCAGCAGACAGCTGAGCAGCACAGAGGCACGATATCGGTGGGAGCGAGGCTTCCTTGTCAGAGCTGGCTTGTAGGCTAGGATTGTCCCACAGAATAGACACACTGTGATGGGAGCTTCGCTATTTCGGGGGAGGCACTTTGTAACGTAAGCGGTTGTCAACTGTCTTCAGGAGGCTAGCAACATGGTGGCTAGCAAACACTGGAGCTGATGGAAGGCTAACAGGCTGGTGGCCTGATGCAGTAACTGGCTGGAGGGTGACAAACCCCAGAGAAGAGAGAAGGAAGCACAGACTGACTCCCAACAGGCTTGACCAAACGCTGAAGCTTGGACTGAGAGCTGGGTGCTCGGGACTGAAGGTTGGCAGACTCCAAGCTACGCCCAGTATGGGAGCTTGGACACTAGATAATCAGTCAGATGTTGAAACAGTCTTTAGCCCACTCAGGCAGAAAATTCTTCAGGCAAGTGTTTGATGACACCTCCTGAATCGTCAGTTGTGAATTTTGATGATCAGACTCTGCATGATCAGAGCAAGGTGACCACAATTGTAGCAAAGGTGGACTGTTAATATAGCAGAATCGGGCAGGATATTTGCTGGGTGTACACTGCACTTAGTCCAAATATATTTGTAGTACAGAAGAACAAGGGTTACAGTACCAAACAGAGGCAGGGAAGCAGGCAGGCGACAGGCTTGTGAAGGTAGAAGCCAGCAGGTGAATATGCACACAGCGCACACAAAACAGCAAACAAAGCAACGCAGCAAGAGTTTCCAATACACAGGGAGTCTCAGACAAGCCGAATGGAGAACTCAGTTTGAGTTTGATGGAGATCAGAAGCGCAGGGTTGGCAGCACGAAATCCACCCGGAGAGAAGTGCTGGAAGGTCTTGCATAATAGGGGAAGAACAATCAGGCAAAATCTGTGAGGCTGGGGTGGATATACTTGGTTGACTGGTGATGAGGAGTAGCTGTGAGAACAGGTGAGTCTAGGTGACGTGGCAGGCAGAAACAAGCAGGTGACCATCTATGCCAAACTGTGACAGAGCTGCTGTAATCAATATCTTAATCTTAACAATCCCATAACTACTTGTCTAGGGGTTGCTTGTAGTGATGAATGGACAGGTAATAAACACCTGAGTCTTTAAATCTCCTCAGTTACATTGAGTGTAAACTATAATGTCTGTCTTAATGTTTTGGTCTTCTGATCCACCACTGCAGTGACTAGCTGGTGAACTTAGTGGAGTTGATAGAAAGCCAAACAGAGTTTAAAGGACAGTAAATACTGTACTTACTTCATTCATGTTACAGCAAATCTGCATAGATTTGTAAATTAGCAGATTTATCATATCATTTTTAAAGAAGATAATATTTAACATGTTGTTTTGGCTAACCAAAGACTAATTTACCACAGCCTAAAGGTTCCTGGTTTATGGTAAATGTAAATGTTAGCAAATGTATTGAGAAGAAATATGTATTGTATATATTGTACAGTCTTCATTCATAAAATTGAGCAGAATGTAGGCTACAGTCTCTCACACACATTAGGTGAGGTGTTGGCTGTGCAGTGGGATAGAAAATGGCTCTTGATAATGTGAAGTCTGAAGCACTCAGACTGTTAGTGTTACTGCAGCCGCTAGCTTAATTACAGGTGAATGTGACAGAAGTTATAAATAATGTTTAAGATTCAGGAATGTAGTCTTTTGTAAAGTGTATCATTTTGCTCTTATTCCTGTAGGTAAGATGTCATTCTGAATGATAGAAAGCAAACTTTATTGTTGAATTGTGTGCATTGTTGTAACTCATGCTATTATGCTTTTATATAATATTTGATTAGATTTATCAAATAATTGATAAAGAAGTAATAAAGGGGGAGAGCTCCTTGGCTGCATGCTGCTAATTTTGAATGTTTATCATTTTTTTGGTGTAAGATTCTTTTTTTGAATATTTTGTCTCTTTCTATACTGATCCTTTTTATTCGTATTACTAAGTTAATGCAGGGTCAGGAGGAGCAGGTGGCCAAGAGGAAGATACATATGCTGAGCAACCATCTATAAGCCGTTGAGGCACACATCAACCCCAGCAGGCCAGCAGGTCTGTAGACTCCACAACAGTATCAAGCCCTGATCAACCACCCTCGACCAGCAGTTCAGGGACAGATACACATCAGAGAACCACCACCTCTGAAAGCACCGGTCCTGTCATTCAGATTCCATCAGCAGGTGACATGTAGAGGCCTGTGTGACCTGTTCTGTGGACTGTGCTTACAAAGTTGATTTTCCTTTTTTGTTTATTGTTCTTATGAGTTACATTGTGATGCTGGTATTGTGTTATTGGTATTGAGTTGTATGTTTGGTAATATAAAGTTAAACCAGCAAAAAGAAATGATTTTTCTCAGGGTGGGGGGAGGGCATCATAAAGGAATTATGCTTAGGGCACCAGAATGTCTAGCAGCGGCACTGGACTGACAGCACGTTGATCATATCAACCTGTGCATGTCCCTACGCCTGCACATTTTGCAAGAAGAAAAAGATACAAACAATATGACATCTTGCACTTTAAAATGCTGTTTTTCAGCACCAATAATGGGCAAATACTCCACAGGGTACCTTGATGATTACAAAGTCTCTCTACAGTGTTTGGCTCAAAAGTAGTGTCAGAGTGTTTGTTAGTGCCTGGCCCAAAGTATACTGCTGTACCATTTGTGTGAAATGACACATTAATTGCTGCCTGTTCCTTGCAAATGTCATGTTGATTGCTCAAATGAAATGTAAATTATAGTAAAGACTTAATTGTGAGATGTTTGGCAACTTTATAAATAACTTATGTCTTTTTGTTGTCTAACTTAAAGCTTTAGCTGTCATTTCAGACTCACTGACATGCCTGAGCATCACAGGGCTGGCCCCGATCTGCATTGTGCTGGCATATCAGCCACAGTCAAATGATGACACATTGCAGATACTGCACTTGTCTCAGTTCGATTTGCATCATGTCTTATTTGGAGACTGGCCATTGCAGTGCAGGCTGGGGATGGGGGGCTTCCCAGGAATGTTTAGTGAGCATCTGGCACTCCCTGATGTCACTGTACTATTTAGCCATCTTTCAAGGACTTAAACTTACAAACATAATGCTTTTGATACCACCTTAATTAAAGTCAACAGTGCACTCTGATGCTCTACTACATTGTGCTATCTAATGTTATTTCCCAGTGGTGTGATTTGCTGTATGATGCTGTTTATCCTTTCATCCTTTAATGCCTGTATCTTCCTCTATCTGTCTGTCTGTCTGTCTGTCTGTCTGTCTAAATGTCCTCCATGTGAAATATCTCACAGAAAAGCAATTTAATCTAATGACATCACTCAAAAATTCACTTGCAGGAGCAAGAAATAAGACTCAATAGTGACATGACGGCCGTTGCGGCCATAACTGCAGCCATCAGCCACGCTGGCATAGGAATGTACACAAACTCTTCACAGCAGTGCAGCTGATGCTGCGACTCTGGTATTTCTTTACTCGGTGACTGTTTACTGCAAGACCTCCTGTAAATACCGTTACTGTACCCCCTTAATACTGTATTTCTCGTCAACTTGGAATATGCCCGTGCCATCAGGGAATAATAAATCCATTGATGGAATACCCTGGTCATTCAGCACATTCAGGTAGTCAGCTGACCTCATTCTTTGGGCACATAATGTTGCTGAACCTAGACCTGACCAACTGCAGCCACCCCAGATCATAGCACTGCCCCCACAGGCTTGTACAGTAGGCACAAGGCATGATGGGTACATCACTTCGTCTGCTCCTCTTCTCACCCTGATGTGCCCATCACTCTGGAACAGGGTCAATCTGGACTCATCAGACCACACGACCTTCTTCCATTGCTCCAGAGTCCAATCTTTATGCTCCCTAGCAAATTGAAACCTTTTGTCTGACTAGTCTCACTGATTAGTGGTTTTCTTAAGGCTGTTCAGTCTCAATCCCTTGGGTTCCCTTCACATTATGTGTGTGGAAATGCTCTTGCTTTCACTATTAAGCACAGCCCTAAGTTCTACTGTTGTTTTTCTGTTTTGTTTCCGTTCACCGACTACATTTCTTCCTCGAGGATGATGGTTCTCCACTAACCTTCCAGTGTTTAATAATGCGTTGGACAGTTCTTAACCCAATTTTAGTAGTTTCTCCTTAGATGTTTTCTCTGCTTGATGCATGCCAATTATTCAACCCTTTTCAAACAGACTAAGGGGCCATCTACATGGAAACACTTTTGTGTGCAAATGCACGTTTCGCATCATTTTGGACGATCATCCACATGGATCCTGTAAACACACTCTTTTGAATACTGGTCTGGGTGGAAAAATCTGAAAGCGCTGCCCTTGTGTTCTCGTGTGGACAGCGAATCCCCACACTTTGCGTATTGATGATGCCAACAATGGAGGACTACATGCTTGTGTTTGTGCCGCAGAAGATATTGAGCCTATCAGGGTTATTAGGGCAAAATATTCTGCTCCTCTGCCACTATGCTGAGCGAAAAAGGATTATGGACCACCAACTAGACATTTTCATCTTCTTCTTCTTGTGTTCGCTTTCTCCTTCTACTGTCTGTTTGTGTACAGTGCAGAAGCTTTATGCACATGCTCTGTCTCTTCGTCTCCGTTACTGGTGAATTCAAGTGGCAGCTATAGGCCTGGAATATGAGCTACAGCATGTTGAGTCATTTACGATGGATCCGTTTCGATGCAAATATTCTTGAAACGATGCAGAGGAAGACGGGGAAAAAAGATTGTTTTGGTACGTGTGGACATGGACTAACATCTTTTCCATGAGCACAGGATGTGTCTTTCCACATGGTTGTTTAAGAAATGAGATGCTACTCATTGTATCAGTTGGGGTTAAATAACTTGTTGCCAGCAGAAAGATAATTGCCCATGCAGTAATGATCCAGTAGGAGGCCCTTACCAATATGCTTAGTTAAATCCAGGCGGCGACTTTTTTTTTGGCCAGGCAGTGTATTTCTAACACTTCGGTCTCAGAGTAAAAGACCATGGAAAATGCATCTATTCAATATTACACAGTGGTGGACTAAGATACACGTTTGCCGCTAACGCTACTTTGCACGTTAGGTCACTCAGAGTCCTCTGTGATCCCATATGATTTTCAAATCAAGCTCTTAACACGACCTGTAATGTTTTCTTACCTGGTTACTTGGAAATGAGCCATGTCAGCATCAGTTTTCAGTCCCAATTCAAGTTGAAGCTGCCTAGTGGACTTTGTGTGGTGGTGGGTCGTTTGCTGGCCGTAGTGGAGTCCATTACTGCCCAAACACTAGTTTAGGTCCACTGCACTTGTCTTCTTCTAGTATCCAAGTCGGAAGTCGTTGAGGATGCGCATTCAGCATCACCTGACGTCACGTCCGCAGGACTGCGTGGGAAATTCAGACCACGAATTACAGTACATCATGCAGCACACAGTCTGTTCAAGGCAGTGGAGAGACGTGGGGGGCTCATTCTTTTTGGTTTTGAACACTTCATGACCCATTAGCAATAAAAAAACTTAAAATGTGTGTTTATTTTTTCACAAATCCTGCCCTAAGTTCTTTTAAAAACACTTGCCTGTAAACATACATAGAGCCCAGTTTCATACATGTTAATTGTTCTCTAATGTAGAACTGTTTCAACACAATACAATCAAAAAGACTAAAAGAGGATCGTCTGTTGAGCTTCAATTGTGT
Organism: Acanthopagrus latus; assembly: GCF_904848185.1. Classification (NCBI taxonomy): domain Eukaryota; kingdom Metazoa; phylum Chordata; class Actinopteri; order Spariformes; family Sparidae; genus Acanthopagrus; species Acanthopagrus latus. Next base: position 1,052,571 of record NC_051042.1, on the reverse strand, counting down.
CTTGTGTTTTAATTTAGTCTCTGCCTTTTTCCTGTTAAATAGCATTGCTGCAAGATATTTGGATTGTATTTCCAGGTAATGCTATGCAAGCCTTACATGCAAAAAAACATGACCTGAATTCAAATGTTGAAAGTGCCCTGTGGAGTTTTAATGCGGAAAAACAAAGTTCAGAGTAACTCACTAAAATTAAAGTGTCCATCTTTGAGGTCTAACATCAAATGCATTTCCTTCCTCATGAAACATTTGCATGGAAATGTTTTGCAATAACTTGAAATGGCAAACATAAAGGATACATTTTGGGACCATATTTTAATAAAACAGAGTTGTGTTAATAAGTAGGCAGTATCTATTCTTGCTGCCTTTTGGGAGGTGAATCTTCGGCCCTGTTTTTCAATGCACTTTTTTTCACAATAAAGCCCCCTACCGATTTTCAAGGTGTATCGTGAAGGGAAAAAGACTGAAGAAGTCAAAATTCCAGCACCACTTGTCAGACCAATGTTTTTGGGTTTGTGGCTTTTAATCATCCTCCTGAATGTTGTTCTCAAGTGCTGCAGGAGCTTTGACCTCTTCAGCCTCCCACACGCAAAGTTCATCCACTCACAGCGATGTAGAGCACCTTCTCCAGCGGTCTATCTCCAGTTCAAAATGGCAGATATAAATGTGCATGAAAATGTGAATCTGTAATTACCAGGTGATATGTGCTTATGATGAGCTGTTTGATGGCTTACAGCCCCTCTCGGCACATTATTAATCATATCTAACGACTTCAGATACAGCACTAAACAGTTTGCCCTACAGGACTTCCCCACTGCTGTAGCCAGCGCTCAATATGCTGCCCAAGGCATGACTGTGTAGCACATGACGAGATGTGTGTAAGTGTGTGTGCGTGCATAAGAGAGAGGAGAAAGATGGTGAGGGAAAAAGAGGGAGTAAAGGGGGGGGGGGGCTGCCTGATCTCAAGCGGCAAATTAGGACCTCTCTGAAATCGATAACAGGGGGAGCCATGCACAGATTTCATTAGTTGGCAAACGTGTGCGGCTAAAGGGATGCAAACGGATATTGATGTTTGAGATTGATTGATCTCTTCTTTTCTCAAAAATGTACACACTGAGTTGCAATGCAGAGTCTGTTTTGGGTTTGTTTGCTTTCTGAGTGCACATTCAATCTTAAATACCAGTCTGCCCGTGACCTTTCTCCTAGAAAAACAAAGTCAATTCTTATTCAGCTGATAGTCATCTGTTGGAAGTTGGTATCGCATAAACCTAAAATGGACTTGCTAGGTCAAACAACAGGCATACCGGTCCTGCCCCGCCCCGCCCATATTCTCCACCACCAGCCTCGGAATATTTCTTCCACAGATTTAAAAATCAATAAACAAAAGTGACATTCAAGCCTTTTGCATCTTAAGCAACTCCACCTTGTCACAGAGGTGGCATTACAGAATACATCTAATGGACCCTCTCAAGTAATAGTAGCAGATAGGCCGACATGGCTCAAATTCTATTTGCTATTACATTTTAGCCTAATTAGGTCCCAGATGGGTGTGGTTTGCCTCAAAGGGGAAACAAGAAGGGCTAGAAAGGTTAGGCAATCACAGGAAAGCCAATGTGGGGCCACCTTAAGTGATGGACTACTTCCTTAATAATATCTGAATCCCCCAGATGAATTAGAGCCCACTCGAGGTCGTTAGAGCAGGTTAAACAATGCTGAAAGAGATTTGCATGAATGAGTCAACACAGGACTACAGACTGGGCAGTGAAATAATAACAGTGAAACAATGTTCATCTGGGATTTATAGATTTACAGTATACATATATACTGTACATCTATAAATCCCAGCAATCACAGCACCATATATCATTTATACTAACCAAAAGTTTGGAAGATGGCAGCTGTGATGTGACTCCACTGGAATCCTTTGGGACAACGCTGACCCTTAAAGTTACGGCAGTTGTAAGTGCTGTTTTTTGCCACTGACAGGCTGAGGTTGCTTCTGACATTACGGGAACAATTCCTATGAGGAAAGACTTTTTTTGTTAAAGAGTTAATTTTGAATTGATATAGATAACTGGAACGGCTCACCTCAGGAGATTTCAGAGTGAGACTTTTTTACTTTGATGCTATCATGGACCAAAGCTTTGTAATCATGATGATTCATTTATGTTATTCTTTGGAACTTTTTATGAATCTTTTTATTTCCTTTTTCCAGAGAGTTATGACTATTCAGTCACTGTCCTGTCTCAGGTGCATTTATATATTTTAGGACGCACAGTTGTCACATCCAGCAGACTCGGCCAGGTGCCGCAGCAATGTGCTGATCCACCATCTTAATTTTTCATCACTCCTTTGATTTCCTGCAGCCATCTGATAAACGTGACATTGTGATAGTCCTAAATGATTTATTGAGCCTGAATATGTGCTTTAAAATTTCCATTCATTACGCTGCGTCACATTTTATCTGCCGCACATTTAATCATTTGCCATATGCATATTAATGATTACAGTGGTACCTGTGTAATGGGAGTGAGTCACTCGATGTAAGTGTCTGCTTCTGTAGAGTCACACTGCCCACAGCGCTGTCGCTGTGACACGTATTCCCTCTGTGGAGAATCCTCGTTTCATTCTGAGTTTTACAGTTACAGCGGGATGAGTAATAGCTTTCTCCCCTCGTTAGCTGGAGCTGGATGCCATAGTGTACACTTAGCTGACAATAGATGCTCAGAAAAATAAAACCCTTATTTATGTGCTGTTCTTTCTCTGAACTCTCCTCACTACCTTGACAAAATATTTCTTTGGTGGTTATTTCATGGTTTATCAGAACCCGTTTAACATAAAGTTCCAATCAATAATGTTAGGATGAGATAACAGGAGGCTGATTGAGGTTGTGTGTTTGGTGCCTGCGGCTGAGTTTTCTGTCTCCTTTCTTTCTTTTGTCAGCTAAGGATTACAGTATGAGCAAAGCACTGAGTGGCTGTCTGTGTTGGTTCTAGTGCCACCTGCTCAATTTTAAACAGCCTCTCTACTTAATGTCCTGCCACAAATTCCTGTTTCAACTGGAAATTGAAGTCAGTCGTTAAGTTAGTTGAATTAACAAAGGCATCATGTCCCTATCAAATATCATGAAATGAAGACGTCTAAACTATGACTATCTAAAAAAGAAAATAATTAATTATTTAGATATTTATGACCAGTAATTTTCTGGCTTAATTTAATGATGTGTGGGTTCAAGTCTGGTTCGGTTTCAAGTTCTTTTAGTGGTGTAAAATTGTGTAAAACAAACATGACCAGTAGTTGCTGTTAAGTTTTTGCAAAAAGGGATCCGAACGCACAACACACAGAGGCAGGAAAGGTAAAAGAACAAAAAGTGAGCTGAAGCAACAAAAGGCAGGCAAAGGAAATTCAAGAAGGAAATCTAAACCTTACCCTGGAGAAATATACAGAACTGAGGACAAACCAGAAGCCAGAGAGCACAGAGGACCGGGGAACAGGCACAGGAGCACAGGAGACACAGAGGACACAGATGAACCATCCAAGAGTGGAGGGAGAAAATAGGCTTAAATACACAGGAAGGATTAATGGAGGACAGGTGGGCAGAAAAAAGACAAAGACAGGAAGTGAAAAGTAAAATATGACAAGAGGATACATGTCAAACATAAACCAGGAACTTACAAAACTAAAACTGCCTGGATGTTACTCAAATTCAGCATACCATAGATATGAAATATATTTATATATTCTTTATGAATATATATTTATATGAATGCCTTTCACAGTCTTCATGTCTGTAATTATGGTAAACAGGCCAGCTGTTACCATGGTAACAACTTTAGACAGGGTAAGTCAGCTTACTTTAACCTGCCAGGCTCGAGTCAGGATCCAACATAAACAACAAGAAGCCTGTTGAGTTTGAGTCAGGCTCAGGCTGGTTTAGATAGAGACAATAAACATGAATAAAAACTCTAGAGAAAGTAATGTTGTGGCATATAACATGTGGGAATGAGGTCTTTCCTCCTCTGAGAGTGAAGCATGTTTTGTCCTGCTCCTGAATTTTATTAAGACGATCTTCTGGGGTGTCCTCACCTGATTCAGGCACAGACCCACACATGCACTCCGTAAGCAGAGAGATATATATTGATGGCCATGAGCTTATTACCATTTCTGCAAAAGTAAATCATTTTTTGATGGGACTCGTGCAGCATACAAAAGAGAGAATATTCTCTCTCCACAGGGTCCTCCGTGTCCTTTGCAACAGTGATGATTTGGGTCTGTCACAACCAACAGTATCCGCATTAATAAAGCAAACATCACAGCTCCTCAGACAATGCACAAATTCATTTGTTTCCCCTCCAGTCAGTGTGAAGTTATGGAAAAACAAGCTGCATTTATACAAATTGTGGGACCAATTGTGTTTAAAATTACCCGTGGCAGAGCTATATGTATGATATATGGTCGGATGCTGCGGTGTGTTCCCCAACACTGGGTGACATTAGAGAAATAAACAATCTTCCCTGCCTGTAAGGGCACAAACTGGTAATTAACAGGAGGCTGTGTGCACATCTGTTTGTTACGTAGTATAGACTGTGTATGCTGCGACTCACACAGCTGAATGTGATGGTCTACTATTGTAAACAGACATTTATTGTTTAAGCCCTGCAAGTGTTTTGCCAGGGTTTACAACCAGCTTACTCTGAATGGCTGTTTGGAAGCCAAATATAATGACGAGATTTAAGATATTTATTTATTTAATTATTTGATTTTAGTTTTGCATTATGCGAACCAAGATAATTATTCCTGTCTACACATACAAAGCCTGTGCATACAGAGGTGTTGCTTATTTCTACCATTCAACTGTGTAGATGATCTAATCATCAAACAACATCCGGCTGCTCAGTGGCAGGTGACAGGGCTCCACCTCCACGAGCCACAAAACCCAAAATTAGTAATTATGATTATTGTACATTTTATCGTCACTATTATTATAATTTCAAATTAGAATTATTTAAACTATACAAAGTTTAAAAACAGTGTGTCCCGTTTTCTGAATACCTGAGTCAAATCAGTGGCAGCAGAAAGACATGTATGTTCTCGTAGGGCGATTTAAACGTTGTTGAAAATCCTCCTCACCGCTCTGATACACTTGCATCTCAGGCCTTTCTTTTGTAACTTCAGGACAGCAATGTAATCCAGTAAACAATAAACAAATAAATAATACTCAAATGAGTAAAATGACATTGGCCAGTTGTTTAATTTTACCAGCTGTGCTAGTGCTAGCACTGGTGCTGCTAAGTGCGTCAAACACACGGCTTTGCTGGAGTATGACGCCGTGTTGTGTGGACATATTAGTTGTATTACCGCCTCTGGCACATAGATCCCTCTTACAGGTGACGATCCCGAGGTGTCCTCCTTCTTTGTGAAATGTAGCCAGACTTTTAATTTCTCTACAGCACATCGCATGTAGCAGCTCAGCTCAGCTCTGCTCTGCAGCAGCTTGTGTGTGTGACATCATCGCAAATTTGTGAGTGGGGTACGTTTGTTTACAGTGGCGGCGCAGCCCGGGAAGAATCGATCAACCTGAACATGGGAGGCTCCTGAACTCTGGAGGCCCCTGGGCTTCAGCCCAGGTAAGCCCGTGCATTAAGGCGGCCCTGTCGTGAACACATTTTTCTGATTATTCCAACACCAAGGTCAAGTTAACGTGGCTAACGTTACCACAACGGAGAAGCAAATCAATCATGTTGTCAAAAGAATTACTGTTCAGTTTGACTGAAGTCTTATGTCTGTTAGCTTACATCTGATGCTTTTCGATTAATATCACTACTGCATTAATGCTGCATTTACTGCTGTAGATGTTCGAGGCTGAGCTCATTTCAACACTTCATACACTGTTGGCTAGTTGATTCTCCAGCAATGCATCATATTCAGTAAGGTCATAATTTGTTTGAAGCATGCATCGACAACAAGTCAGAAACGGAGCCTGTTTTCAGTTTTGTGGTGATGTATTTTATCTTGAAAAAATGTTTTAAAGAGTATTTAAAGATTCATGGTTTTTACTGGGCAGGAACGTGATGAACAATTACAACTGCCACTGTTCTTTATTCTGCTCCAGTAAGCAGTTACCTTTACATCCCAAGGTGTCATGAGCAGTGTTGGTCAAGTTACTTGGAAATAGTAATTACTGATTACTGATTACTTCTCCAAGAAGGTAATCCAGTTACTCTACTGATTACTTATTTTCAAAAGGAATTAGTTATTTTACTAAGTTACTTTTCAAGATGAAACATGAAACATGATGCACAACCTGAATACACAATAAAATAATAGACCTCTTAGCCCACTTCTATTCTTTCTGCATCGTTTCATCATATGAAATTGAATCAAATGACCACCTTTGATCGGCATTTTTTCTACGAGGGTTATGCATTGGAAGGAAATGGGCAACACGTCCTCGACAATATAACGTTAGCCAGCGACAAGCGTCTTCAGTTCAGCGGCATCAAGTCCTGCTGCTCTTAAGTCTATCTTCACCTGTTTAGCAGGAGAGTCGTCCTCGGAGGTTCGCCCGGTGGAACTGGATGTGGTAGCCACAGCGGTCATGTCAGTTGGGGAATTTTTCACTGTAGATAAAATGTTTTCCTACCATGCAGAGTGTACAGCGGACGCTGATGTTTCTGTCACCTCTTACCAAGTCAAACTCAAAGTAATGTCGGTGCTTTGAACGCTGCATTAAACGCTGCATGGTCCTGCTCTCTCCTGCGCTCCATGTTGTCTCTTGTTGATCACTACATGTGTCAGTGTGTATTACTGACGTTGCACCGCTCATACGTCATTGTCACTCACAAGACAATCTCACAATACAAAATCACGGTTAAGTAACGCAGTATGCAGCGTGCTTGCAGTAATCTAATTAGTTTTTTGCAATAATCCCTTACTTTAAGTAATCAGATTACAGTAACGTGTGACTTTGTACTTTCTGGGCTTTCTCCTCAAAGGTGTCGGCGTGTAGTTTGATGATAAAAGAATTCTGCTGAGACAAGGCTGGGTGGAATGATAGAGCACCTTTATTGAAACAGAATCTAGAGCCTTGAGTCCGGATCAGAAGCAGCCGCTTTCTGATATTATCAAATCTGTGGACAAAACAAAGCCAAAACGCTTTGCCCTCCGCTCTATCAAAAGCTCCTGGCAGCCTTTGCTCTCAGGAGATCTAGAAAATGCCACCCCCCTTGTTCTTCCTGTGAGGGCCTTTTTAAAGTCCCTTCTCCAGTGCACCCACTTCTTCTGATTGGTCCCTTTGCCAAATGATCCAATAGACTAAAAGAGGAGTTTGACCTGTGTTAGTCATCTTCCACCATTTTGACATGCAGGTCAACTTAGCTAAGCACTTCATTGTTTGTTAACCTTTGACTCCTTACAGTTGGAATCCAACCCCTGGACCTTCACTCACACGATGAAAATCAGTGAGTCATGATTGACTCCAAACTGAGTAGATCAGCCATGATCGAATCTAAGCTAAGTAAATCAGGATGTGTTGTCCTCCAGATACCTCAACTTCTAATGAGTGACTGCCCATCAGTGGTCTTCAGGGTGAACTCATGCACACATGGCACAATGCAATATGATAACATCTGCTGATTTAGGTAAAAATGACCTTGGTCAACTGAACCGTCATCGATACAGTGACCCACCTGAGAGATTTGGCAAAAGCGGTTTCAAAACATAACAGTCAAGAACTACAAGTCATCATATTTGTTCTATCATGGTGGAAAAAGATAATGTCACTATTTTCTCTATGATAGGAAAGATTTTAGTCCTATATCGTTTCTTGGAGATATTCTGAGATGGCTGATAATTACCGACCCAGGACTATCATATATTCACATGTGCCAGTCCAGAAGACATTTCAGATCAAACCGAACCATCTGTATCCTCGTTTGGCAAACTTTCCCTCTCTTAATCATCACTTATGTAATCACAGTTTGCACACACACACACGCACACGCACACACACACACACACATACGCTGGCACATCTCATCATTATTTTCATCCTACACCTTTCTGCTGAATTCTGGAATTTTATTAAGTATATACTAGTGGGTGTGGAACAGTAAACATGTAAATGGTACCTTCATAAGCCTTTATTGATACAGCTGGTATATATAATAGTCATTATCACACCTTTGACTTCACCGTAGTTATGGATTAGTGAAAATCATACAGTATATGACACCAAACACACAATCACACTCTTTCATAACAGAAAAAAAAACCTTACAATTGAAATTACATGGGAAACACCTTTGATATCCAGCTCTTAAACAACAGACATGAGCAGACTGTAAGAATTTAAACAGATTGGTGCAGTTTCTTTTTTAATACTGAAAGGTTTTACCCAGAATACGCTGAAAGCTCTTTTCTTGCTGTCATGAAGATCTCAGAAAGCAGTCATTTTTTCAGACTGGAGCGTCTTCTGCATGTCTGACTGTGCGTTCACTCTCTTGCAACTGATATTTTTCTTATTTCCAGAGAAGCTCAGAGGAAAAAGACTTGATGGTGACATGAAAAACGGGAGGTGGGAATAGAGAGCGGTGGGGTCGGTGCTGGGCTGTGGGACGGAGGGGATGAACATGTAAGTGTTTAGCCTGAGACAGAACCACCACCACCCAGAAGACGAATTTTTCTCTGTGGGACATCAATCCCATTTCTTCAGGCCTCCTGCTGGGCACAGGTCAATTATATCTTTATTACAGTAAAATGCAGATCATTTTGCAGCAGAATGTAGGTGCAGTAAGACTGATGATCAGGGGCTGCAGAATCACTTATTTCTCTGATATGTGGTGCTTATACAGTAAGCTTGTTGCGAACGGGGGGTTCACGGTCATAAACAAAGGCAGGATTTCACTAATCTAATCGTGACCTACTCTGAAACCAAGCCATAACCTTAAACCACATTAGTGTGGATTCGGCTTGACACTTTGAAGCATCAGCACCTTTGCCTGGGTGGGGAAAAGGTGTTGTTTTTGGCACCCCACACCACAGGAATAATGCCAGAGCTGGAAAGCTAAAGGCTTCTGGGTGGTGCTTTTTATTCATTTCACACAATATTTAAAGATCAAGGGTTGAGAGAACAATATGGAAATGTCTGTTTGCAAAAAGGCTCAACCAGGTGTTTTTTGTTTTTTTTTTTGGTTTTGTTTTTTTTGTATATGCTGAAATGTGACCCCTAAATTTGCCAACTATGGGAAATACAGTGCATTCAGCAGTTTTTAACACTGTTATCCATTTTTCAAACTGTCAGCATGTCTAGCGTTCCTGGAAATCCTGGAAAACTTGAGGAATGAAGCTATGGGAAAAACAAACATGTGAAAGGTCACAACTATGTGCTCAAAATCTTTTCAGCCATGGAAAGTGTTTAATGTCAGCCGTGTCTGTTGGTAGATTTAATTAGTCTTGAAGGAATAACAAACCATAAACATGTTTCTGTTTACGAAATGAGGCAGCGAAGCCTCAAATATTGAGATGAGCTTGATGAAAACAAATATTGGTTATGGAAATAAGTGAACATGTCGGGAAGTGCTTGTGAAAAAGTCAATTAGTTTCAATAGCCACTCTGTGAGGGTTTTTTTTCCCAGTGTGTGGCCATATCGGACCAGAGGGTCATAAAACTCCCGGCCTCTTGATTTTTGTTGGGCCCATTATCCATCCATCCATTTCCTACACCCGCCTGTCTTGTTTAAAAGGGGTGAAGCCTCTCTCAGCAGACAGTGGGCGCAGGGTAAACCTGGACAGGTCACATATGGACAGGGAAACACTCACATTCACACTGACAGGCGGTTTAGTTTTCAGCTCACCTCCGCCTCGTGTCGTTGACAGGCACTTGTTGACCCTGCTCAGCACCGCTGTTACAAGGTACGTAATTACATCACTTTATCAATTCACATTTGTGGAAGAAGTACACAGATCTTTTACTTTATTTTAGGAACAGTACAAATACCACAGAGCATAAGATCTCAAGGAAACACATCAAGGAATGTCCATTTATCCTCTCAGTAAAAGTGTTGATATCATTTCAATGTAATTTATTTATTCTACAATACATTACTTTCTATACCGCTGGGTACAAGTACAATTCCCCCTTAAATATAATGGATTATATGTATAAAGTAGCAGAAAATAAATATATATATATATATGGATCTCAAAATTGAAATTGTAAATGAAATTAGTAAATGACTAAATGAAAAACATGAAACCGACTGAAAATACAACTGGATACATCACAAATATAACTCTGTCAAAAGTGCCATCAAACAACTAAAAATACTAAAAATACTTCACACTCAGATGTCACAGTTCTGTACATAAAATACATACATACATTATGGTTTAACAGGCAGCAGCCCAATGATTTCCAGATAATCATTAATCAGATGCATGTTGGTCCTGGTGAGTGCATGCAATGCTCCAGAGGTACCATCTTTATAATAAAACCAAGAAATGTGGAAATGTCCAACATCTTGCTTGACTATGGTTGGTTGGTAGGTGCACATATTAAAAAGGTAATGTATCAGGTGTCAGAGGAGGTCTTTTGTTCCATCATTTGTATCCATTCATGTATTTTTTTTTTACCTGCACAGGAGTGGACAGCCGAGCACAGGCTTTATATCCAGCTGAGGTGTCAAAGTAACTACAGTTCTGTAAATCTTAAACCGCTGTAAAGTGTCATTTTGATCCTTAATTCAAATCCAACTTTTTTTTTTTTTCTAATCATTTAGTTATTTATTTTTGAAGTTATATTCACACTCACACAGATCTTCCTAAATATATCATCTGGACTTAATATTGCTGTAGCTTCAACAAAATGAATCCTGTCAATCATCTAACTGAAACACATTTTCCTTTTTTCCCAAAACAAAGTGTGTGAAATTATAATTGAACTTTAACTGAACTCTGTGTATTTTTAGAACTCTCACCAGTGTCTGTCTCAAGAGTACACTAACAGGACAGATTCTAAGCTGTGCATGTGTGTCTGTGTGTGTTAGTATGTGTGATTCCAACAGTATATACCATCAATGTGTTGTCTTTATTCACCGGCTCATTACACTAATCTGAGCTGGTGACCCATGTTTCCTGTTGCTGCCTCCTTGTCCTTGTTATGCCAGATGCCTCGCGCGCTACAGATGTTTACGGAGCACGTGCCTCAGCCTCCCCACAGCGATTGAGCTGGTACGAGGATAGATGGAAGATGGGAATAGAAAGCCTGCCTCCCCCTCCTGCGCAAGGTTAATCTCGTCCTCAGCCGCAACTAGCATGTCACCCTAATGAAGCCCCTACAGACGAACACTTAATAAGAGTTAAGAGTAAATTAACCTTGAAGACTTTGCACGCATCTCTCCTTTTTTTCACACACTTTATGCATCCATTTCCCACGATCAAGGACGAGCATTCATTTAGCCGGAGGAGGTCAGAACAAAAACATTCCCTTGATGGTTGCAAATTTCTCTCTGACATCTATGTTCCAGACAGAGCAGCGCGGCGAGGATGAGCCTCCGCTTGCCTCTTTAATGTCGTCTGAGGCAGATAAAAAGCTACAAGCTGCTCCCCCACCCACTCGCTGTTTTTTCTTCTCGCTGCTGATCAATGCTCTTAATGATGGTAATCAATCAAGAAAATGAAAGATTTACTCTCCAATATTAATTTTGCTCAGCATCGATTGAGGAGTGAAGAGTATTACTGCCATTAATGCCTTCTGAGGTGCTGTATTGAGTTGCTTGCCTCTAAAAACAAGTCGTTCATCTTTCATTTCAACAGTTTTATTACACCTTTAAACATAATTAGAAACAGATAACAGTCACCGGAGGTGATATTTCGTAAAGTCTTTGATAGTCTTGTTTTGTTGTTTCAGGATAATTATGTAAAAATCAGATGTCAATCCCAAAGTTAAATGTCTCACTACACTAATTTCTTCATCTGTCAAACATTCTTTTAACTAAATTGTGTCGAATCCAACTTAAACCTTTTGCCAACATGTCAAACAAAGAAAGAAAGCTGTGATGTCCGTGCATTTTATCATATTTTTAAATAATTCTGCAAAATCCTAAGTTCTGTCTTCTGCACGGCATCACGCACGTGTTAAAGTAAAATGATCTCCAGCCTGACGTGCTGACTCGGGGTGCAGTGATGACAGCCGGTGCTAATGATACGCCACTCAGTGAACCACCAGGGGCAGACGACATGCCAGACCGACGGAGGGATTTGTGCCACGAGCCCATTCTGCCTCCAGTATGGTGTCATGTTATCGTATCGGCTAATCAAGGGCTGATACGCACCTTTAAAGCCCTGCACTGCTTTAAGTGGCAGTTCAACCTTTTTTTTTTCTTTTTTTTTAACCTGTCTTGTAGGTTGAAAGTGGTGATGCAGCAACACACCTTTCAGTCAGCTGTCCTGCACTAACCCCGAGAGAAGCTTTGTTTCATTATCATATGTTTATTTTACATAAAACCTCATTTAGAGAGAGAACACAGACATATCTCCTTTTGTTGCCGTGGACATCTGTAATGTGCAGATTATGATCCAAATGATTGTCACTGTCCTGTTATCTGCACACAGGTAGAGTGCCTCTCTGCACTGTTATTCACTAGTATAACACAGCATAATACTTTTAAGCCAGGTTGCCAGATAGTCTTCTTTATCCCCCGTCTCTCCTTTCTTTTGTCAGTAGTATACATGCTCCTCAGTCACAGTGAGAAAAGTAGAGCAGGTTTTGTTGATGACTTAAGGGATGGAAAGCACACCGGGGCTTCTAATGCACCTAGTATTTAAATAATCCCCGGGTCTCCTCCATCCTTTTGATGCCTTTGTTCACTTTGAAAAGTTATCACCATACAGCCTGTACTGTTGGCTCAGGGATGAAGAGCGAGGGAGAGAGAGAGAGAGAGGGAGGGAGAGGGAGATGTTGAATCGCGCCGCCATACCTTTTCTTCAGCATCCAGTTCCCAGAGCGTGAAAGAACATCTGAATACACATTCGAAATCTTATCTCACTCCAGCTGTACCGCTGAATTCTTCCTTTTTCCAGGCACTCTAGAAAGCAAGGCAAAAGGGAACTCAGAAATAATCAGCCATGCTTATCTTTCTGCAGTACTGAGGGGAGCCATAATGAGACTCACTCATCCATAGTGGAGAGCTTAATAATTCATTGTGGTAGCTTTGCAGGTGAACCCTATCACATTACAATTTAAAAGCTCTAAAGCTAGTATTGCTGAAGGGGAGAGCAGCTAGAATGAATGTGAGGCTGAAAAAGTCCTCTGCACATACAGGTATGTGGATGCCACACATACACATACACACACACACACACACACACACACACTCCCTCTCTCTTACACACACACACACACACACACACACACACACACACACACACACACACACACACACACACACACACACACACACACTCTTAATGAGCCCCAATTTTCTCTAAATAGACTTGTATTGCAGTGCACTAGCTTCCTCACAAGACTATCAGCACCATAAACAACAACCAAGTGGTACTTTAAAGTGGTAAACACAAACAGTTTATTGTGAAGTGGCCCTCCTTTTCTTCTTAATTTGAGGAGCGCTCATCATATTAGCGAGTGTAAATCACTCCTCCCCTGGGAACAAAAGTTAACATTCTGCCGGCACGGAGGAGACGGCGCGCAAAAGAGAGAGAGAAAGAGACATAAAACAAAGCGTTTCACTTGTTTTTTTTCTCAAGGGCAAAAGAGTTACTGTCCAGTCTTTTTATAATGCCACCCGCCTACCCCATCTCAACCCCCCGCTGGCAAGGTGCCATAAAAACTCTTGCAAGGCGCAGGAACATTAGTATTTCTGCGCTTCGACACCCTTGTTTTCACGTGGACCTTTGCTCTGATTAAAGATCTTGAACAGTCTGCTGGCATTTTTTATTCCCTCCTAAAACTCATTTTCTCGCAGCGAACCTTCGGACATTCTACAAAGATGGGGTCGGCTTTGTCAGTGACCTCTGGCACCGACTGTCTGCGGTGCGCATCCCAGATGGGTTGGACTGTGGCCCACACTTTTTTCAGCTCGCTCTCTTTTTCTGTGTCTCTCTCTATCTGTTGCTCTCTCTGTCTTCCCCCCTCGTCTCCTCCCTCCCCCTCTCCCTCTAGGACAGACCAAAGCGCCCGGGTCGCTTGGCACAAGGACCGCATACTGGAGTGACCTTGCAGGGCTCCCTAATGGAGAACTTGGCACTGTTCCACAGTTTTTCAGCCAGCAGACACGCACCCCCCTCACCACCACCACCTCTTCTTGGTCTATAGATCCAGGCTATACTCACCTCTAACCCATCCCCCCGCCACATCCCCACCCAGGAGCTGGGCCTCATCACATCACTGACATTAATTGTCACCAGCAACATCGGCTGATAAAAGCTCCCTGCCCTGTCTCACTGCAGGGATACTGTTGAGTCACATGGGAATTCAGATCGCTCCGAGGAAGCTATACAATGAGATGACAGCATAAGCTCTCGTATGTGTGTGCGTATGTGTGCTTGTGCTTGTGTGTGCCGCACACGACACTGTGTTTGCACATGCAATGATGAGAAATGTCAAAATGTGTTGGAATTGCAGTAGCCCACTGTAACCCTCAGGAAATAAGTGTGATGGGATTAACAGATAAGTAGATAATTCGCATCTAAGAGTATTATCTGGGGATAAAACAGTGCTTAAGTCATCTTAGATGATGTGCCGCTGCAACACACTCCCCACAGTGAACCAACAATTATATGATGATGTATCTTTTGTGCAGATGAATTCTCAAAACCAGGATTTATTATGGTTGATGAATAAAAAGACGATGTGTGATTTGTGAATTTATCTTAATGTGTTAACATAATTAATAAAAATATACTTAATTACATAAAGTACCCTCAGAAGTCCAATAATCTGTAAGTATTGTATAGAGCTTGTAACATGTTGAGGAAAGCCATTGAGTGTTCTGAAGCCGATATCTAAAGCAGATATTTTAAGCCAAAACAAGCGTTTTTTGTTCCTAAACCAAACCAGATCACAAGCACATCACTGTGAGAAAAAAGGAAATTCGAAAAAGTTGCAATATTAAGAAACCTGAAGTTTTTTTGTTTTATTTTTCTGGAAAATGGATTGGTAGAAATGTCTGGCTGCAAAAGTTGTCATAATGATATAGGTGGCAAAGCTGCTTGGGCTTTTTTTGCAGTTCTTTAAAGGAGTCACAATCGTCAGGGGCGGAGCTAAACCAAGGACTGATGGTGCACAACAAAGTTCTGGTTCAAAACACAGCTAGACTGACCGTGCTGTACTGTCATCAGCTATTTCATATACATTACAGACCCCTGCGTCATGAAATAAATGTAACCTTCATTAATCTGTATTAAATGTTCACATTTGCATTTTGACCAACTCGTAGAGAATTTACAGTTTTTAATAAATGTTTATCTAATTTGGTAACAATGTAAGAAATCATGGATTGTTGATTGATAAGCATGCGCTAGTGGGTTATATCAGCTTTTCTGCTGCACAACTGTCATAACTTCTTCCTTATGGCCTGAAAATCCTCCACAAAGAGATTTGGATGACGGTCAGGGTTACTGCCTGCCCTGATCATCATCTACGATTTCATTCAGACAAGGACAAGGCATAAATCAGACAGCAAATTCGTATCCAATTGTATAGAGTGACACATCTTGCTAAAAGCGGTGAGACTGCCACAGTGTCAGCCTGGGCTTGAAAGAAATTCATATCACTCCTGTACCCACCACATCAAACCTGCTTAACCTGGTTCAGAGTCTCTGACCTTCATCCACATGTACAAGACGGTTTCAACAACCTTTGAGATTTGAATTGATATTGGACAACACCAAAATAAGGGTTGTATGGATGATTTCACTGGATGACTCCCAAATCTCATCTGAGAACCTCACACCAAAGTCATCCTCTCATTTTGCATTAGCATGGTCCAAGGAGAGTGAGGCAACAGGCTGGAAAACATCATAAATCTGTGATATAAACTTCCCAGGGTAGGGTAGACATGAATACAACCCCCAGCCAAAGTTTCTGATTTGAAGGTCAAATTCTCTAACCATCTGTGTAAAAATAAATCATTAATCATTGAACAATGCCTTAACTCCCTTTCTATAGACACCTTTCAGGTGTAAATTATGAATCATTTATGAATGGCAAAGAGGAGAATGCCTGTTTAAGTCTGAAATGAATAAACAAATCCACATCCATGAAGCACAGACCGAGGTGTAGATGTTTGCAAGGCCATCCTGAACAGTGCCCATACTGTTTCCATTAGTTCAGCACTGTTCGCCGATCAGCCTTTTATGACACTCCCCTCACATGCAGCTTCTAAAAAATCTAAATGTATTATTTTCAATCAAGAAACAACCAAAAGGGTCCAGCCTAAGGATCTCAAACTGCACAGGACTTCAAGGATTGGGATATAACCACGGGACACATCCAGCTGAGCCATGAAAGTAGAATCTTAAAAAATCAATTCTGAAACTCACAGGTAGCTGCAGCAGAGATCGTTTCTCCTTCAAGCATTGCTGCAGCATTTTGGAGGAGTTGTAAGGGGGAAGAAACACTTTCAGAAATTGCAGAGAGGAACAGAGTGAGTCACAGTAATCCAAATGAGAAAAAAAAAAAACATATGGAGGACTTTCTCCAGGTGTTTCTCGGATAAAAGGGCCTCCGTTTAGATACATTTCTACTGCAGGCAGGTGGTTCGCTTGGATGTGCAGGTCAGCTAGCAAGTAAAGATACAGCTTTAGCCTACTGTGACCATGTACTGGTTGGGAAATCATCTAGGCGATATTGAAAGGAAAAGGTAAATGAGCCAAGCATTTGACATCTCACATTTGACAAAGCAGCACTTTCCTTGTGATTTAAAAGGGGGCTAGGTGGAAAAAAGAGAGATGCAGGGTTTCCTCTTTCCCCAGAGAATCTGTGCAATCTTAGATCAGCTTTACAGATACAGAAAAAAAGTAAAATACAATGAGAAATGGTGCGTCATCCCTGAGAAATATTCACACATTAGCGTTACTTTTTGCCGACAGCAAAAGGAAAATGTGATAATGTCCCCTGTCCCCACAGCAACTGCCAAGTAAGTGTTACTCAGTGAGAAGCTAAAGTTGAAATGGCATAAGCTGCTCTCGGTCATTTTCTGAACACTGTATGCCTCACATAGCTGAGAACCTTTTACACGAACTCCAGAATCTGCTCCCAGTCATAGCAGGTTAATGAAGACAGTAATATGAAGCTGTTCTTGTCAGTTTATAGATATATAAACTGGTGTGTGAGACGTAATAAGAGGCTCAGTTTTCGACACATACAGTATAGCATGTCATTTTAAGCTGCAGATGTGAGGCACATGACAAAGGTTTTTGTAGCAATCATTTACCTGATGAGGCTGATGTGCATATTAAGTGGCATTAATGATTCTGTTAGTGAGAGCCACATCTGTCAAGTCAAACTCTGCTGACGTTTTTCACACAGAATTGTTAAAGGCCATAACACCACAGAGCAGAGAGAGAAAAGAAAGTTACATTACCTTAATCATGTAGCATGTAAAGATTTGTAATATCAAGCACTGACTATGTGTGTGACTGAGTGTGAGTTGTGTGACAGTTATTCTCATTACAAAATAACAGGCTAGAATGTGTGAGTATCTCATGACTGGTCTCTCAGTCACTGTGTAGCCAAGGACCAAATCAAATATGGTTATCTTAAATGAGATTTCCTACAAGAGTAATGTATTAGTTGCACTTGTTATGCCGCTCACACCAGCTCTATGTCATTGGAAATATACCAAAATGCAAAACTGGCTTCTTTCTGGGAACAGGCTTTTGCTACAACTTATTCTGCTCCCACTGGTTTACAATAAACTGTAGCAGCTTATACAGTAGGTGCTGTTTGACAGTCGCTGGTCAGTCTTGGCAAAAACATTCTTCTTATGTCTCAGCCAACTGTGTCAGCAGGATGATATACCTTACAGCTTATATAAAATGGACATGGACATGTTGAAAAGACTGATATGATTCAGGCACAGGGGATTTATTTATACCACTTTAACTCGATCTGTGTGCTTTCCAACAATGCCATGTTGTGTTCAGCTCTGCTCCAGCAGAACCACCAACATCATGAAATGAGTTCTTGATCTGTGCAAAAAGCTTAACTATTCTTCTTTTAATAAAGCACAGAGTTATCACCAGTCTGCTGTTGTCTTCAGTTCCACTGACTGAGGAGCTTTGTCTCTGAACACATCCATTGGTTTAAGTGTATAAAATTTGCAATGGCTTGCTGGGGACACCTCTCCCAGTTGCAAAAGCGAGTCTGATTTTATGTAAGATTATAAGAAAATGACCGTACTTCACACTTGATTTATTACCTCAGCATAGTTTCCTATTGAGTTCATGGTCTCAATGGTTAGTTTCAAAGAAAGGATGGGATGTTCCAAGGTTTTATCAACCAATCACAATAAAAAACACAATAAGTTGATTGTGGTGAATTTTCATTTTGTAAATGTAAATTTCCTCAAGAATGACTTGAAAATGCTTTCTAGCCTGCTGACATTCAGTCCTATTTTAGTTTCCTGATTAATTTTTACATTGCCTGAGCCTGTGGCCGAAGGAGCGGCTTGCTCAGGTTTGATTTAGATGTGAGTAAATAATAAGGATTCCAAACTACACAATGACAGGGATATGAGTTTACTATGCGTGTCCGATCTTTGATGCAATAAAATCAAAAGGTAAGGTTAAACCCTCCAAATGTTGTCATTTCTGTCACCAAAAGACAAGATGGCGACAGCCATAATAACAAACTGTAGGATTCAGAATGGTAGTCCACAAACTGATGGATGTCATCATGATGCGCTCTTACCATATGTCACAATGACTATGACAGCAGACAAAGTTAGCTATTAGCTTACACAAGGGAGCATTCTGGAGCTAAAGAGTGAGATACTGTATTACCTTCAGGATTTAGGCCCAAACAAGCCTGACCAATTGCTGTGACCATTAAAGCTACAAAAGGCTAACAGGGTTGTAGCCATGGACCTTTTCACGGCAGACATTTTGACTTGTCAAAGCAAGAAAAGCAAATTGGAATTTATAAGGTTAATGATGTTTGCGTTCCATTTAGGTGGGCTATTTCCTGAGCTCTGGATGTGCATGCTCACTCACTGACATGGCTGTGCTCTACCTGCTTAGACAAATCAAAATGTCGCTGTGAAAAGGCTCCATTGTACTCACACTGTTTGTGTGACCTGAAACATGACACTGTGTAAATGCTAGTAAAGAATTACTAAAAGTGTTTGTTGTACTTCCCCCTAGCGGCCAGGGAATCAACTCATGCAGACTTAAAAATCCTTATTCAGACACCTCGGAGCAGAGACGCTGTTTCTAGTCAACCAGAATTGTTAGTGTAACTTATTCTCCCCTGTCTGAATGACAGCTAACAATGTCAAGCCATCATCTAACCTTAACATTCAGCACTGCCAATTCCAGTTACTTCCACTCTTGGTGTTGGCCAATGAGAACCAAGTACAACACACAAAATTATGTCCACAAAAACGACCTACGGAACAGAAACCAAACCGACAGAAGTTTCTGCTGAGTATTCCTCACAGAGATGACTTTGCCGTGAGATGGATTTGTGGTTGAAAGTGAAACTTTATAAGATCAATAATGTCAGGGACTGTCAATAAGGACTTGCTTACATGTATTGATATGCTGACAACCTAAAGAACGGCCCGTTTGTCCAAAGGCTTACTTCAAATCAATACACTTGTCCAAGTTCAGTGACATTATGTTCACTGGCCATCACAGGACTTAATGATGCGTTGCTGCACAGCCGTATGTATTTCCCCTCTGGTATTAGCTGTTGGAGATGTGACCATGGCTTGAGCTGTCACACTTGTAGCACCTGTGTATTTTTTTTCAGATTTGTTCACGGCTGGCAAATTAATCAATCCATCCACTAACTAATCTGACATAAGCCTGCTCTGAGATCTAGATAATCTGTGATGAAGGCACAAAATCCTTACCCAGAAAAATGTCTACCTATTGTCCCTGATGTTGTCTGAAACCTGGGGGAACACTCTGGGCAGCCATTTTGCCTCAGATTTCTCCAACAAAGGAAGTATAGATTGGGGCATTTATGGGAGCAGCAGGTTAAGAGGGTCTTGTAGACCATCCTTTAGGACTTTTTTCTCAGTATGTGTCTATGAACAACCTTCAAAATCTTCACACAAGTTTTCAAAAGCAGGTATGGTGCTGGTGACATTGTTCGATGTTTCCTTGCTGCAGCATACCTGATTCAAATGCATGGGTTGTTATCAGGTTTCAGCAGTGCTTGATGACAAGTTGATCATTGGAATCAGGTGTGCTGGAGCAGAGACACATCTTAAACATGGAGGGCAGGAGGCCTAGACGGTGGAAATACGGATGGGAAACATCGGGAAGAGTAAGAGTTATAACATGTAACTGACGTCCCCATCTTGAATTCAATGGGGACATTGTGGTAACATTAAATGCCTCTTCACCACTTTGTCAGCAGATACAGCTGAAATAGATTCAATAAAGTAAACTGTGACTGATAAAGTTTGAGATGAACTACCTCTTAAAATGGCAACTAAGCATCAAATTAAAAAGTAATGATGAGAATGCAGATCATCAATCGTGGATTTCATCATCACATTAGACCTCTCTCAGGGAACTGCAATGCGTTCCGGCCTTAGAATAATAAAGAGAAAAAAAAGAGACAACGAGATTATAACTGATCGTGGCTGTCTGGCAGCCTTTCATGACAAGAGGACAGCTAAAACTGGAGTGATACAATGGATTTGTTTGTGACATTTTGAAGTGAAGCAACATCACTCATTTTAAGGCAACTTTGGTTTGGTTGGTTTGAGTTTTTTTGCACAGAACTTGAATATTCCTCCATAGCAACTGTTAGGAAAAGGGCAGGCACTTCTATCGGAGCAGGTTTGATTATTAATTGATCATTACTAATCATAATAATACAAATGATTAATATAAGTCAAATAACAGAGTGCCACCCTGGAATCAGGGACCAATAACCAGAAGGAACACTGAGGGAAATTATTCTGAGCACTGACCATCACCACTAGCTATCATCACAACGCATATGCACAGATTATCACAAATAACTGCTCTGTACAATATAATATAATGTATTAATATCAGCAGGTTGATCATTAATCAGTCATTCAACTACAGAGGTTAATCTATGATACTAAATCACCAAGATGTTGATGAAGGTTCTCAGTCGTTGTGGTCATTACAAAAAAAGCTGTATTCCGTTGAAGGATATCCTCCAATCACAACTGAGATCGACAGGACACTGAGTTCACTGCTCAGTGACTGTTAACAGACGACCTACAAAACTAAATGACATTTCACGTTCCTTTAATAGGCTGATACTATCTTCCCATTCAGATTAATATTCAGTGGTAACTGCACAGTAAAGACTCACATCTGTTCATATGAGTAATGAGTTTTTACATTTAATGTAATTTTGTCAAAAAGACTTGGCCAGAATCATTCCCAGTATTGACTGGTTTTGGATTAGACTAAGCTTTGATAAATTAAACATTAAAAACCTAAAAGGTTTCCTCAGTTTTGCAGGATTGAGGCTCTCATTTGGGATATTTTGCATGTTAAACCTTACAGAGCATTTAATACAAATATAACACAACATATTATGCGTGTCCTCCAGACACTTGACATGCTTAAGATAATGTAAATATTGCAAAAGGAATCTATTTGCCCCACAATCTCATTTCAGCACAAGAAGAGTCAATACAATTTCCACACAGACAGACTGTCTGGTGCATGTAAATGTTGACACCGATTTAGATTTTGCAATAATATTCAGCAGGTCACCATATCCTTGTTATTTATTGTGTGACCACATGCCAACAGTCAGCATCCTAATGCATCTCATTCCTTTCAGATTTCCTAGCTAGTTTCTTATCTTGATCTAAACACATGCTAGGGTAAGCCGAGAGTGTCATGGACAGATTATTCTCCATCACATGATTGTTCCCCCGAGTTTGTAGCGAGCTTCGCCAGACTTAATTATAAAACTATGAACTTCCATGGGAGAAAGCCCGACACCATGTCAGTTTAAAATTTGTTTATCGTGATGGCAAAAACGAACTGAGCAAAAGGAAGGAAGGAAACAGAGGGGATGAAAGAAAGGAGGAAAAGAACGGGAGAATGAAAAGGAAGTGGCTCTCCATGGATGGCTTGTCATCTGAGGTGAGACTGAACAGAACAGAGGTAAACAATGGATGTTTGGTAAAAGGCAGAAGCAGTCAGTCAGGCAGTTATAAAAAAAAAAAAAAAGAAAAAAGAAAAAAGAGGAAAAAATAAAAAACAGCCTCAAGTCTTTCTG
Source organism: Acanthopagrus latus (assembly GCF_904848185.1). NCBI lineage: Eukaryota > Metazoa > Chordata > Actinopteri > Spariformes > Sparidae > Acanthopagrus > Acanthopagrus latus. Next base: position 1,030,106 of record NC_051042.1, on the reverse strand, counting down.
AGGGGAAGCTGCCAGACTCCATTTGTCTGAGCGTGCACAGCACACTCTGTCACCTGCCATAACTACCCATCAAACCCCTGGATTTTTCAGCCCCAACAAGTCCTCTGTAGTGTTGTGTGTATGTGCAGAGACAGTGTGTATCGGTACAAGAGTATCTGAGTGAGTGTGTGTGTGTCTGTATGTGTCTGCATTCCACATGGTCCAGACTGGTGTGAGGGCTTGTTTTGATGTGTATGAGAGAGACACAGGTACTGATACCAGATGACAGTCCTGACTGTGTTGCAGCGCCTTGAGTGTTGACCAGCTAAGATGGCTGTGCCAACACAAGGCTTCTGTCTGGGCTTATCTAGACCTTCACTTCATCTTGCTCAGAGACGGAGGATGTTTGCATTTCCCTCCTGTGAAGATCAAGGTATTACATGAAAGACTGTGCACTACACAGTTCAATACAAACTGAAAATCTCAATATATTCAGGAAATTATTCAATGAAGGCAGGAACATGTGTGTTGTGGAAAAATAATAATCTAGTTCAGTGAAGGTTTTACATATTGGAACATCTACACATGGTAAAGGATCATTTCACCCAAAAATGAAAACTAAATATTTCAGTCATTACCTATTCACACCCGTACTGATGTAAAGTCAGATGTCTAAATCACAGAATATTTCTGGAGCTTCACAGCTAAATATTATTGCAGCACTCTCCTGAACAACTGAAGTAGATTGTGACTTGTTTTCATATGTAAAAGAAAAAAAAGGTGGAAAAAATAATAAAATTACTCAGCGTTACTACAGTGTGTCCAGTGTAATTAAGAAGCCAAGAGATTCTAAATGAATCTGAAAAGGCAATATCTAACCAAAACCATCACTGCAGCTGCCCGCTTAAAGCGTTAGCACGCATCCTGTCTGAAGTGGGTGCACGAGCTGGACCACACGTCAAGGGTGTAAATAAAGATTTTTTTGCTTTCGGTGACTTGGATTATACTGGACAAGCTATATGGAGCCATTTTATGTTTGTTTGCATTTTTAGGTTTTAAAACTAGGAGAATGCTATGAGGCTGTTCTGCTGAGAAGCTCCAGACATGTTTTGTGAACTACAGACCAACAACAACAAAATAATTATGAAATGTTCACACTTAACATGTCTGTATTCCTTCATGTTCCATTACTCTCTACAACATTACAAACTGATGAAGCCTGCAGATGAGTAGTTGCTTGGGCAACACAACTACTTGGTTAGGTTAAGGAAAACATTGTGGTCTGGGTTCAAATTATTATTTTACGTATGTAACTTTACTTACATTATGTACATTACATATAGGTCTTCACCTAAGTGTGACATAACTTGACGTCATTACTAAAAATAGCTGACACAATTCTCCTACCTAAAAGACTGAATGGGTTGATGGCTAATGATAAACAAAATGCCAAATATTACCTTTCCCTGAACAACATAACCATAAGATTAGGTTAGGTCTGAGAAAATATTTTGGTTTAGCTTAAAATAACATCTACATTTTGTGCATAACTTCAGATACATAACATACACAGCGTAGCTTACCCACATTGGCAGGTAAAAAAAAAACAAACAAAAAAAAACAAACAAACAAAAAAACTCACCACTGACTTTCACTTTTAATGAACACCGATATTAGTCTTCTGGCTCTCTATATACTACTTTACCTGACTCCCTCCTTTGTTAACATAATACTTACTATGGTCACTCGAGGTTGCCTCTAACAGGAAACTTAAATATTGTACGTAAAAAGCTGCTTTGTCGGGCAATCTACCAACCTACACAAGTGTCTGATGAGGATGCTCCGTTTTCTGAATGAAATGCCTTTTTGTTTTTCCCCATCATCCATATATCCAGTCACAAAAAGAGTAATCCTTAAATGTTATCAGGCAGCAACGTATCCTTGAAAATCTATTTGATGAAGAAATTGAATATTGTATGGTCATATTTGCTGGAGACAGGTTGCAGAGTCCACACAAGCCTACGCTCTACTATTGAGAAATGGTGATCAGTTTGTCGTGTCACACCTGTCCCTCACACAATACCAATAATAGTAGAGCATGGAAGAATCAGAGCCAGCACATTCACACCAGTCCCTTATTTTCACACATCAAAATCAACAGCATAAGACCAGTGTGACACTTTGTTAGCCGGCAAGATTTTTACATTTTAAATAAACAGGGGCGTCTACAAAACGTTTCATTCCTGTCGTTTCACTGTCATTTCAGCTACCTCTCACCTCTGGAGAGGGTGACAATGTGCAAAAGCTGCAGATTTCAGCTTTAAAAAAGATAAATCTTTTTTTTTTTATCTTTGCTGTTGGATTGAAGGTAAGTGTTTCTCCCATCTGTTTGACTCGAACACACTATCTTTCAGTGTCAGACTGCAACTTGTGCCCAGATGCATCAATCCCATTCTTCAAGGATACACAAGGCACACAGGCCTTAAATAACACATCTTAAGTGTTTTTTTTACCCAGTATCAACTTATAATACTGGTCGTCATGTAGCGTTCATCCACCTGGCTTCTTCCTGTGAAGGACAGCAATTCCAGGTGCTGCAAGTAGCGATGCAAATCAATCATTTTATTCTGAGAGAGATAATTTATGATGTGCTCGGAGGGTTACAGATTCAATCTCCACCATGTTCCCACTGTCATGTCCCATGTTTAGGGCTGTCATCAGTCTTCATCAGGCACCCCGCTCCACTCCTGCCACCCCTATCTCCAGAGTCACGATTTATCCCACAAATAATTGATTATGACAGGTTGCATGCAAACAGAGAGGGAGCTAAATGTGATTAATCACTTTGTTCGATTAATTACAGCTGATTATGCATTTTAAGCGCCAATCTCACAGCAGATGATCACTGGAGAGGCGCCCATATATTCATTAGACCTCCACCTGGGACTGACCATGCTGGATGTGGAAAAACCACAGAGAGGGTCATGTGGGAAAGGCTTTTCAAACTCTTTCAGGATAAATTAGTCATTTTTTACCGCTACGTTATTAAATCTAGTTAACAAAAAGGTAACATATTAATGCTCTTTAGTGAAAAGAACAGTTTCACTTGTCTTTTTTTTTTTTGACAATTATAATCTTTCAATCCTTTTGAACTGTGCCTAATGTTATTAAAAGTCCAAGAGAAAATTGTGGAAAGCCTGTTGCCCTGTCTGACTTTCCTTGATAATCAAAGTAATACAATATCATTCCCACTGAAAATTGCAAATCAGATCACATAAGCAGGTTCACAAAAAAAGCAATTAAGATTCAGTGAAACATGTAATTTAATCAGACCAAAAAATGAAATATATTAAGGTTAAGAGTGGAGTAGTCAGACCTTTTTTCCTTGCCTATTATTCAAAAGAAGTCACCATGCAAATGGTGCTTCTGACAAGCACACACCTGTCTGGAATGACAGACAGTGCCGACTGATTAAGAAGACAAGAAAACAACTGAGGCCAAACGTGTGTCATGCCTCTTAAGTCAGCGTGTCTCCAATAACATGATCGTGAAGGAAAGGAGCAGTTCTAGCGAAGTAGGTTGTCAAGCAGTCACTGGTTTCATCGCCTTTTCATTGAGAATTCTGCTGCAATGCTCAGCATCAATTAAGCTTGCCTTCCAACAATCCATATCAGTAAAACGTGTTCTTGTCGGATGAGGCATTAAGTCAATTCCTTCCAAATTACAACAAATTAAAGTAAAATAGACAACAGCTGCCGATATGTAAGGAATAGCTTCACTAACTTCTAATTGTAACAATAGACTACTGAGGACGGTTAATTTGATCAGCATCAATTCTTGAGGGGGAATTTACATCCTATCCGCCTCTTCAGAAGGCCCTTTCTTATTCCTCTTAAGAGAAAGTGGTAGCTGCACATGAAAAAAAAAAATACAATTAATAAGTGCTTTGAGGTAATATGCAGTTTTGGTGATTGTGTACAGTTTAACACCCACGCAGAAGACAGAGAGGAAGTCTCTTGCCATCAGTTTTGATGTGTATGTCGAGATTTTCATTACTACATCTTGTCTCTGCTAGAGGCATTTTACAGTAATACTGCTGTATGGATCTGTACTGTAATCTTTAAACTCTTCCTCATTGTATCACCACTATCAGACGCAGAGGGCATTGGGAGTTCATGGCATGGATGGACAGAAACAGCAGCAACAAACCGCTATGAAAATGAAGCTCTGGACTATAAATCAAGAAGTTGTTGAGAGGATAAGGAAAAAGCTGAGCGCCTGTCATCTCTCGTGAACGCTCCAGACTGCTGATCTAGTGAGTCTGTGAAGTCTGTCTTGAAGTCGAGTCCTATTCCTCAGAGTCTGTCGTGAGGAGTCAATACTTAGTCCCATCACAATGATAGATGGAGGTATAATCACGCACTGACACTCTTGACTGAGGATCGCACTTGTAAAAACACTTGAGTCAGCTCAATTGATCATTCGTTTTTGGTGGCTGGATACTTGAGAGAACTTAGTTTGTGACAGTTTTCCTTTGTAAGGTCAGGCAGCTCAAACAAAAGGCTGCTTCATCATGGCTGTGACCCACCTTTTAGGCAGCTAGCCGTATGATAAGAGCAGGTTAAGCTTCACTGACAAAGATCACAACATGATTTAGCCTAAAGGTATTTTTATTTGAATTGATAGAAGGCTGGATAGGGAATGATAGGGAAGGGGTTCGAGGTAGCTGGATGAATGAAAAGGGGAGTTGATACATGGATGACAGATGGGGAGGGTCAAGTGCATTGGGCGATGCAAGTGAGGGTCAAGTGTAGTAGACGGAGGAAAAGGCGGTCAAGCTTGTCGAGATTGAGATGGAGGAGAGGGGGTCATATAAGGTTGTAGAGTTTCTTGGCTGTCTAGGAAGCGGGGTGGCTGAATCACAGTAGTGGTACATTTCAATGAGCGTGCAGTGACTTGCACGGCTTTATTATCCCCAAAAAGGTTTACTGGGCTATAGGCCTGTTGGATATCAGAGTTGATTGTTTGCTGAGATGTGAGGATGAGTTGGAAGAACTGAGGGTTTAGATGTGGATGGGTGATTTGGTTGGTTTTTTGGAGAGAGACGGTTAGGCTCCCTATATAGGTCTGCACAGGTGACTGGATGTCAAAGGCACAGGTGTTGCATTAATGGGACTCAGGCAGTTTGATTAGATAGACTGGGATTGCAAATTAGCAAGGGAGGTTGGCATGGTGTAGTTCCTGAACTTTAGTAATAGTAACATCATTTAAAAGGGTTTTGTTTAGATTGACCTACTGTCTTGCAGTTGCACACATCTGCCAGTTCTAGACAGAGTTATGGATTTAATAGAGTTTTAAAAACCATGTAGTGGTATGTCAGCTTGAAGACTGGAGCCTTCCAATATAAAATATTATAGTTTCTAAAGCACTGATCAAAGGAAATGAAACAATTCACAGATTATAGTGAGCAAGATGGCTATGGTCAGTCATTCTTGTTTGACAGCACTATTGCTCCATCAGTCAGGCTTTAGCTATGACGCCCATTTTTCTGCAACAACAGCACTTAGAAAATCAAAGAAAATGTAAACTCAATACCAGTGATTCTTTTCTATGGAAGCCAGTTTTCAACAAGGAAAAAATAATGGAAAGTTAGCAATGACAGGCAGGACTTTGTACCATGACACATTGAAATTGTGTGGTTCCCATGCAATCCAGCTACCCACACATATGTCAGCTGAAAGCATAAATGATCCTACAATTGTAGGTGACTGACCTGTTGATAGCACTAACAGCTCATTCTATCATGGCAGCTGTGTCTGACCAGGTTTAAAACATCTTCAAACACTTGATTTCTGGTGGAAATGCATTGATTGAAATAGTAATTGCTATCTTACCACAAATCCTATTAGAATTGTGTTATGTCACTGGTATTGCTTAAAGTAATCTATTATTGTAGCCTACTATGTTATGATAGTAGTTGTAGTTTGGACCCAAAAGCAAACACCAGAGTAGGTTGCAGTTTCAAGAGGAATTTATTTTACACCACAGGTGAAAACAGCAGAATGAATGACAAGCTCCAACTCATGTGGAAAAAACTACAATGGCGGCACAGGGTGACAGCACACAGTGGCCGTGGTGGATGGCTCAAGACGGTTTCTGTCGAGTGGACAGGTGGTGTTGGAGGCTGGCAGCAGATGGAGGGTAGCAGTTCAGGGGAAATCCAGACTCACTAGGAAAGGAACTAAAAAACAAGGTTAGCCTGCGATCAAATTAATCTATGTCTCTTCTAGAAACAAGGCTGTAGAAATGTCGACCATGTACCACTTGGTAACTGGCAAAAATCATCTGGGAGCAGCAAGGTGAAGACCGGTGGCTTTTCAACATCCACTGATTGCCAACATGCTGTGGGTGTGGGTTAGAGTCTGCAGCTCCAATTATGGGGAAAACTCCTCCCAGCCTCTCTGCAGCACCTATGAAAATAATGACGCAAAAGAACACCACACAAAAATGTCTAGTTGTGACACTAACATGTTACTTTAGTAGCACATTACTCCAAACACTACTCATGGCTATAAATAATTACAACCATTCTCTGCACTGTTCCCTCAGCTCCACTGAGCAATTTTCAAATTTCGCCCTTCCAAGCATTCAGCTGTGGAATTACTGTCACAAAGACACTAGCAACATGGCTACAGCTATTAGCCTGGCTAATGTTCAAAGCGAAACACTACCTTAAGATTCCAGATTGGACCTCGAAACCCTGAAAACATGAGGGTGTAGAACCGAGCAGGCAGGTTTTGTTACTTGCTGATCGAGTAGACAGATTGGTGATTTTGAACCATCTCAAGTCTCGGTGGTAAGAGGAAACACATGACAGAGCACTTTGACACATCAGAGGTTCTTTTTCTTTTGCGGTGTTGTTTCCACAGCTATTCCAGTTGTTACTGTTACCTTGGGATTGTGACTGTGGGCAACCATGCCTGCTCCTGTTTCGGTGGCGTAATGGCAGACGCGCTTCATTTGTCCCATAATGCCACCATCATTTTTGCAGAACAAAATCTAGCCCAGTGAGCAGGCCAAATAGCGTAGTGAAAGTGAGGTTCATAAGGAACCAATATCTATGCGGATGGTGTCACTTTTTATAGCCATTACACTGTGCAGTCACCATCTACTACAGAATGATAAGTCAAAGCAAGGAAATTATCTATTTACTGTTGTTATGTTCTAAAACTTACAAAACTTGTGGAAATGGTGTTAACTACTTTTAGGGTAGACTACACGCTCAATGTAAATATGATACTAATAAACATGTGACAGATCTTTTCTCAGCACTGATATTGTACTGTTGTGTCTTTGTCTATTTGTATGTGAAGTGACAGATGTGCTTTGTTTAAAATCACAACAGGTGACATTAATTTCTATAGCTGACTATATGATTATAATGTGAACTGTGTTATAACTGAAGTCATCATGTGTCAACACGTTTTACTCTTTTATGATGTTTATCTCAGAGGAGTCAACGTGCAGCATTCAAATATGAGCATGGTGAGCCTACACCTGTGACTCGAGGCATCTCATGATGTGGCAGCTACTAATGATGAAGGAAAAAAGTCTCACAGTTGCACAGGACCATTTTTAGCCTCAATTAGAAACCAGAGTGCATTTGCGAAATGAAAGCAGGCATTTATTGAAGACCAGAAAAAGTCAGATGAAAGGCAAGTAAGAAAGCAGCACAACATGATGAACACAACAACCAGTCAACCTTCTGATCAGTGGGAGAGGTTTGAAAATACAATTAAACGCCAGGAACAAACTAACATGTCAATCAGAGCCTTGTGTCTTTGACAAACACAGAAAAAAAGAGTCCCTGTTGTTGAAAATGTGCTTTGTAAGAACTCACTGAAGACAGAAAAAAACTGCATATTTATAAATGTACTTTGGTTTTACTGGATAACCCTTGTCCTTTATTTTTTAACAAACGTGCTGCAGTTTCACTGTTGTGTTTTCTTTGTAACAGAGATTCCTTTTTTCATACCGAGCATCATTCATTATTTTCCTGTTTGTTCACTATTCTTAATATCTACCAAGTCAAGGACGAAACAAGTTGGTGAAAACAGCCACTTAGGACAAATGACATATCACTGCTACTCACGACACGAGCGTTTGACTCATTGGATTAATAAAATCATTAAACTGCATAAAAGCCCTTGCCATTCAACTCGGGTCCCCACAGTGTTTCACCTTGTCTGCTTGGCAGCGAGGGGCCCTCTGTCTTGTTGAGAAATGAGGAGGTTAGTCTCGGCTCTTGCAACTCTCGTCAAGCCCCTCTGCCAGCCGGCACGTCTGCCTCGCTCAACGCCATTGATTTCGTGATGCAAGCAAAAGCCAAGTTTGTGGCTCTGATCATTAATCCTGCTGAAGCCTCGCTATTAAACAACACCACCACTTCTTTCCCGCTTCTTCCACATATCTGGCATTTATTGAAGTCACGGGGGCATAGGCTAAATGATGCCTGAGTGATGAAGGGTTTCTCACATGCAGGGTGGAGCTCGCCATCAACTGACAAGGGATTCAAAATCTCACAGTAACTGATGGCATGAGAAAATTCCAATTGGAATCAATATGTTATAGCAGGGGAGAACCTCTACTGACAGATGTTTAGATCTTCATTTTACATAATGTTGTTGATGTTCAGGTAGACTAGACCAAGTCATGTGTTTATCAGACTCTCAGTCTTTCAGTAAAAAAGTCACTCCGACACATTTATCAAGCTACTTGAGGCAGCGTGTGGGGGAGTAACCTTTAAGAGCGATCGCATGATTAATCAGACATATTTTCCAATCAGAGATTGTGTGAAATCCTGAAATTAACATTGCACTGGGCATAAATGTGATAATAATAATCCCTATTTACACGATTGAGAAATGGGTAGGGAATAAAAGGAAAGTGGCTGAAATGCAAATAATTTTCTTTTGTTTGCATTTCAGACACTTTCCTGTTGCCTACGCAGGGAGGACATTGTACTGCTGGTAGACGACATCTCTGAGAAATGTCTGTGTGTATTAGGAAGATTTACTCCCACACTAACAAGTGCAGACAATGAGGCGACATGGAAAGTGATTGCAAACAAAATCCATGCCAGCACTACTCTGGTGCACGAGTGATAGATCACGTTACATTGTAACAAATAAAATGGAAATAGTAGTTTAAAACTGACCTATTCGGAAGTATTCCCAACAACTTCAGCTCACATAATATTCATTATGACCAAGAATATTTTGCATTAAAACTCCAAGGACTCAGTGCCACAATCACCTGCTCTCAACTTATTTGAGAGAGCTTTTTGCTATTTTAAATTGTGAGACTGTGATGAATGGGCTATATTCTTAATTTCTGAGTGGGAGTTTTTTTTACCTTTCCTTTGAAGTGATTATAGAGAAATACTTGATATTTGCGCTCAACAGCCAAACAATTACAACCTTCCCTTCAACGGCCCATCAGAGGCTGTGCCCCCCAAATTCATAGATGCAAATTGCCAAGGGAACAAACCAAACAACTGGGATAGCTGATCAAAGAAGAAATACAGCAGAATATGGTGAGGAAAAAATGTAAAAGAAAAAAGATCTTTCCTGTGTGTCTGCTCATCTCTGATGAATAAATACACTCATACACAATCACAAACAGCAGTAACATTATTTCAAATAGATTATTGTGAGTTTTCTTGCCAGATTAGGTTCCGGCATGCAGAGAAAATGATGGAGAAACGATGGCTGGAAATTGCGAGCCGGCCAGGAGCACCATGCTGCACCATGTTACGTCTGAGTGGTCCAGTTGGTTAACATGGGCACCGGAAAGAAGTGGGCGGTGCTTCGGTGTGCTTTGCAGCACTCACATCTTTTCTTGTTGCTCCACCATGATATGCAGAGGGCAGAAGAGAGTGCCAGCAGCTTGTGAGAAGTGACGATACTATGTATGGACTGAAGGACTGAAGGAGGAATGAAGCAGAATCCAGAGGACCAGCTGCTGCTGGTAACTAAGCCTCAACAATCCATAGATAGATTTGTTGTTTGCTGTCGCAAGCACTAGTCTGATACCAAGTCATCAATGTAATATTTTCAATGTTACAAATATTTCACTGCTATCATGGTGTTGCTCCATGACTGGTAGGCAAGGATGTGGAAGAGTGAGAGTAGCCGACAGAAGAGACAGGTCAGAGTGCAGCTGGTTCACCTGTTGCTTGCTGGCTGGAATCTTGTTTTACAGAGCCAGGACTGTCCCACAGCAACGTTTTTTCATTTAGAGCAGTGATCAGACAGCTAGTGAACATTATCAGGCACTAGTTGTGGTATTCTAACAAAATGTGTTAGATTAGATAGCTCACTGCCACCGTTTACTCCCAAACTTCCTTTCAGCAGTTTGATAGATGCAGGCCTAGAACATCAGCACAACTTTCATTTCTGTGCTGCAGATTTCAAAAGCACAAGCTATTATTTCAAGATCTATTCAAAGTCAAAACATGTTCTGGTGTCTTACCTGTTGTCCTTTTTTTTAAAGAAAGGAAATCAAAAAGGAATGCCATTATTTTTAGAAATGCTCCTTTACCCCTGGGAGAGCACCTCCAACACAAGCATCAGCACAATAGCCTTGTTGCATGTCCTCAAAACCGCAGTCAAATATGAGTTGTGTGACACCCACACATAGTGTGGCGGAGACACTGACTGCGAGGAAATTTCACACCAGGTAATTATCTACTGTTTTTCTTTGCCTTTGGGGGGAAGGTGGGCGAGGCCGCTGAAGGGGGGAGGTGTGGTTGTGGGGGGCTGAGTTCTCCCTTACACCCTTAGATATGAGGGTGAAAATTACACAGACTCCTCCGTGGGTTTGGAGAGCCACCAGACCTCATCAAGCAGCAGGTGAGCGCTTTTTTGCATCTTTCCTCACAATGTCGGCCCAGCCAGTATAAATAGAACAGTATGGTGGCGCAAGTCACATCTCATTTGGTGTGTTGTGTTTCAGAGCACCTCCGCTGAGACGCCGGCCACCGAGGGCGGCAGGAGAAAGTAGAGCCTCACTAATGGACATGAGCCAGGCCTGGAATTTACAGACCCTGCCATGAAACCATTCTTCAGGCCCTTCAGTTGTACCCTGGTGTGTACAAACACACACACACTGAGCAACATTCAGGCCTTTTTTCCTGTTCCCTTTGTGCTGATGGAGTGAAGGCACTAGCTCAACCATCTCAATGATGTTTTTCTTTTTTTGCTGTTTGCATGCAGAGACAGTGTTAGTTTGATACAAAAAGCCAGCATTGGCCTTTTATTAAAAATCATACAGCAGCATATGATTTTACTCAACAACTGCAGTAGTGTCAGTCTCCAAAGCCAAACCTCACACTGTTAGATTGGCCTCTGTGGTGTTTTTATTAACGAGAAATCAACAAAGTTTGATCCCATATGAACCTTAATCATGAAAAGAAAAAAATAAATTGTAATCGAAACATTAATGATGTCTCATTAATGCACACGATGTGGGGGCAAATCCAGCAGTGGGATAGCTCTGTGAACCTGTTTGATCGTGATGATCCATCTGTCGAGAATCATAGTACCACAGTGCATTCTGCTTCAGGGAGGCACAGCCGTACAGCCTGAAAGGAGCCTCACAGACCTGGGGTCAGATCTAACCCTCAGATTGTGTCCTATGTGAAAATACAAATGCTGACAATGTGTGTGATTAAATACATTCTTGTAAAGATTGAAGATAAGAAGTGATAAAAACCAAAATGACCAAAACACACAAATGAACTACCTGCTAAAAAGGTCCAGTGTTGCAGAGGGTAAAAACTAAAGGCAAGCTCAAAATACTGTGTAAGCATTAACAGACTCAATCTTCAGACAGCCCTCTGGCTTGACTTCCTGGTTATGTGGCCCACTGAATACACGCAGTGGTCATTCTACTCCAATAGACTTTACATTCTGATATTTAAATCATGTACCGCGACAGGCCACTGGGAAAAATTGGAAGCACTGCTGAGCAGCAGCATCCCATTTAGACTCTATTAGAATGAGCAAAATATGGGACCTTTAAGTTAGATGATCGATCAGAGCATCTGTAATTGTGGTGATTTTATGGTACAGTCCAATATTAGTATTTGTTGACAATATATTGTCTTACCCTAATCAATGGATGTAATCCTTGTCTATAGTTTAGCTTTTAAATATGTACAGAAATGGTATTTGACAAACCAGCGGGCCCACATTTCAGTAACTCTGTTCTTGGTCTTTGGGTTGCTACAGTGTTTTGATGCTGCAAAATCACCTGCACTTTCTGCTAAACACACAAACACACATACACACACACACACACACACACACACACACACACACACACACACACACACACAATGCTGCACACCCAAACAGTCAACAAAGTAAAAACAAAGACAACCAAAGCAAATCCCACCAAACCCCAGTGAGTCAATCAAAGTGCATTTGCCCAAAAGTTGATGTATTCCTCCAGCCTTCATCAGATAAACACAGCACCATGATACAACTTAAAGTATAGCTATAAGCCAATGGGGGGTTAATAAAGTCAGTCTCCCTCATTAGATATACAGTAGGTGCCGGAGAGAACAGGAGAACAATAGAGGACTCACCAGCATCTCGAGAGGCTCCCAGCAAAACATGGATTAGGTGGAGATTATTAAATGTCAGCTCTTAAGACGAATACTTTTTACAGCCTCAAAGTAAATCAATACTACTTATCTTTGATAAAAGAGGCAGAGTAGATGTGCCAGCGTGGCCGTCTGACAGCTCTGTCTTTCTCTCTCCTCAAAACCTTTACTAATCGAATTGAAAATTCCCATAGGAATGTTTTCAAAAAGCATTATAGGGCATTTGTGATTTTTACATATGTATGTGTTTGTTTCTTTGTTATATTAGTGTATGGTCCAAAATCCCTTTTCATTTCTGCTGTGTGACAGTCTCGGTCTTTGTTTTTTCATTTTAAAAAAGACTTTACAAATCAAATTCCAAAGTCTCCTGGCACGTTTCCAGCGTGTACACAAAGCACTCAGAATCTGTCATTTTTAAGACGACCAGATCCTTCAGGATATTATTGGGCAGTTCAGAATCTCTCCCTCCCTCCCTCCCTCCCTCCCTGTCTGTCTGTCTGTCTGCCTGTCTGTCTGTCTGTCTGTCTGTCTGCCTGTCTGTCTGTCTGTCTGTCTGCCTGTCTGTCTGTCTGTCTGTCTGTCTGTCTGTCTGCCTGCCTGCCTGCCTGCCTGTCTGTCTGTCTGTCTGTCTGCCTGCCTGCCTGTCTGTCTGTCTGTCTGTCTGTCTGTCTGTCTGCCTGTCTGTCTGTCTGTCTGTCTGTCTGTCTGTCTGCCTGCCTGCCTGCCTGTCTGTCTGTCTGTCTGCCTGCCTGCCTGCCTGCCTGTCTGTCTGTCTGTCTGCCTGCCTGCCTACCTGTCTGTCTGTCTGCCTGCCTGCCTGTCTGTCTGTCTGTCTGTCTGTCTGTCTGCCTGTCTGTCTTGTCTGTCTGTCTGTCTGTCTTGTCTGTCTGTCTGTCTGTCTGTCTGTCTGTCTGTCTGTCTGTCTGTCTTGTCTGTCTGTCTGTCTGTCTTGTCTGTCTGTCTGTCTGTCTGTCTTGTCTGTCTGTCTGTCTGTCTGTCTGTCTGTCTGTCTGTCTTGTCTGTCTGTCTGTCTGTCTGTCTGTCTTGTCTGTCTGTCTTGTCTGTCTGTCTGTCTGTCTGTCTTGTCTGTCTGTCTGTCTTGTCTGTCTGTCTTGTCTGTCTGTCTGTCTTGTCTGTCTTGTCTGTCTTGTCTGTCTGTCTGTCTTGTCTGTCTGTCTGTCTGTCTGTCTTGTCTGTCTGTCTTGTCTGTCTGTCTTGTCTGTCTTGTCTGTCTGTCTGTCTTGTCTGTCTGTCTGTCTGTCTGTCTGTCTGTCTGTCTGTCTGTCTTGTCTGTCTTGTCTGTCTGTCTGTCTTGTCTGTCTGTCTGTCTGTCTGTCTGTCTGTCTTGTCTGTCTGTCTGTCTGTCTGTCTTGTCTGTCTGTCTGTCTTGTCTGTCTGTCTGTCTGTCTGTCTTGTCTGTCTGTCTGTCTGCCTGGCTGGAGATGTCAGTGATATATTTTCGGGGCACATGTGCACCTCCTGCCGTACTGCAGCTGTCTCTCGCTCTGTATATATTTCTGTCTTCTCCTCGCTCTGTGGCAGCACTAATACCAGTGATTTCTCTGAACATTCAGCTTCATGCTGAAAAATCAATTTTTTCAAAGGCGCCCAGATTGACATCTGCAAATATTGATGGTAAACAAACCAATCAGTACGCCTCTGTCGATAGCTATATGGAGCCCGCTCGCGGACCTCATCTCCCTGCTTTAAAAAGAAGCGCAGGATGCATTGCGCTGCGCCTGATCCGACATTACTGCTGTCATGATGCAGGCATCGGCAGTGTGAAGTTTCAAGTGCCTCCACCCAAGCAGTGTGCCATTGCTGCACCTTTGCTCTATGTGTGTGTGTGTGTGTGTGTGTGTGTGTGTGTGTGTGCATCCGTTTTTGCACATTTGTAGTGCACCCTCAGTGCTTCCTCTGTGCCTGCATCCAAATCATAATTACAATGTAATATCACGCGTAAGGCAGTGCCCCTGCTGTTGTTTCACTTTCTCCTCCTCTTCCCTTCCATGAATATTAAATGCTCTCATGCTGAGCTCTGAAAGCTGCGCAGCGTTTTCCCAGACACACATACGGTGTGCGTGTGAGCATGTGTATTTTGGAGAGGGGTGTGAGTAGTTGGATAGTACTTTCCTCCTCTGGCGTTGACAGGAAAAGCCAGCGGCGGGACCTCGATTTTAAAAATACGCCTCATACCCCTCTGGTCTGTTGTTACCCCTGTCCAAGCAAGACAGCCTTACATCCTATTCAGCTGTCCTCTGCAGGGTGTACATGATATTTCTTATTCATGTCACATAAACTGCAGAAATCACAAAGGCTATCTCAGAAACAGTGTGAGGCTATATGCCAGAGTCTTGGCATGGCTGTGGTATCAAATAGATGAAGCCTGCGAGGCTGTAGCTATGCCAGTAGCTTAGAAAAGAGGACATCTGTCAAATGCTCACTCAAAAGGGCCATTCTTTGTGAAAGGCTGCAAGAAATACAACAAGTTTGGTCTATGAAATGCTTGCTGTTTGTTATTCCGTCATCCACTATGTACTAAAGTGTGCATGCCACTGGTTTTCTGATGCATTTTCTCCACTAGATGCAGAGTTTCTGTCTTTTGAGTTGAGGGTTTTTGTTGCCTCAGAGAAGAGATTTTTCAAGGCATCATTTGACAGATGTTGTCTTTTCAACCCAATGACACAGTCACGAAGAAAGTAGCACTTTTTCCTTCACAGTGTTTATTGACTTAAGCACTAATTCAAAGAAACTGCCTCAAGCAGTAATATAAACAGATTATCCATTCAACTCAGGACTGGGGGTCTCTTTTATCTATGAATCAGAATCGACAAACACATAGTACACATTCTGATGTTTGCTCTGCAGGCAACAAACAGATGCAAACACAAACAAATCCAATGGTGTTTGAGCACTAGATAATACCAATTTGTGAGAAATGGAGGCATGTTTAACTCTGTAAAGTGCTGACAGACAGGCAGGAAAGACCATTTTTGGAAATGGATCTCAGTAAATGTGGCTGAGAAAAACAAATGTAGTCATAATAAAACCAGAAAAGAACATTGTTTCTTTGTATTTCAATAAAAAAAAAACATAATTTGCAACATTAAATGTATTTACATACTTCCAAATAATGTATTTTTGAAAACGTTTAAACAATAATGATGCATAACATCAGCAAAACCAAGGAGCTGATCATCTGTTTATTTGTAAGAAAGGAGGTAAAGGCACACACTCCTGTCTACATCAGTGGAGCTGACGTGGAGCAGGAAACAGATTTAGGTTGCTTGGTTCACATATATCACAAAGATATCACACAGATACCAATCATGTTCAGCCAGTGAATAAAACAACCCAGAACATCATCGGCACCCATCTACAGCGCATTAGTGATATCGGCAAAGTGAGACGTCTGCACAGAGCCCAAAGGATACTAAAAGACAGCCACCCACCCAGCAACAGTCTGTTCACCCTGCTGCCATCTGGCAAAAGATACAGCATTATCTGCTGCAGTACCACCAGACTACAGAGGGCTTGCTTTCCTCAGGCTGTGAAAATCCTGAGCTCATCTTTAACACTCACACAAAAAACATGATAACAACTTGCTTTTCACTGTATTGTGTTGTAGAGGCACAAATAAAAGAACTTTGCATTCACACACTGGACAGCAGAAGAAAGAAAATCATCTCTCAGGCTGTTAGAGTTCAGTGACTAATATCAGTGTTAGCCAACTTAGTGTTTTTGAGTAACATATCTGGCAAGTGGCGAAATCTTGACAGCCTATTGAATGGATCAGTGACATGTTCACTGACACCATATTTGCTCCGCTGTCCAATATAACAAAACAATATTCACTCACAGAAGTTACAGCATCACTGAACTGCACGATTATAGTACACATCAGAACTAGACCAGGGTCTTGTTCGATGCAGAAAAAGTCTCCAGGGACTCCAGGACGAAGGACGTTTGACTTCATGAATATTTTCAAAAATTATACTTTTAATTCTAACTTTAACCAAAGTGCTTGATTTGTCCCACTGAGTCTCCAGTATCACAGTTCTGCTCTTTGTCTGGTACAAAAGTGTAACACTCAAAACAATGGTGCGTTAATCCAGTCAGCAACTAGGTTTCTTACCACAATGTAACCTGGGGAAACAAATTAGTACTATATCAGCATAAGTTGCTGGAGACATGGATTGCATGGATGCAATGAGACGGTACATCGGACAAATCCGCTGTTCTTCCTCCAAACTGAAACCTTTAGTTCCAAGAATAAACACCCAGATATCAGCTGGGCACATTAAGAAGTACACTCCTCAGATGAATTATACAACATTTTTCATCTGTAACTTATTCATATTTTATCAACAAATGTACAACATTTTGTTTCTTCCTTTAGTCCACTGCTCTGCATTCCCTCTGTTAGTTTATTTTTTAAATCAAATCGTCTCACGGGCAGAAAAAGAGAAACAGACTTAACTTTTAATAATCTTGCCTGCAGCAGCTGGTTTGCCATCTTCTGTCAGTGTAGCACATTAACTGAACCTTACAGGATTCAGTCATATGACAGAGATGCTGCAGTGCGAGTCAAAACCCATTTGACTGTGATTCAGCGGAAAATGCCAGGATATCAAATCAGATTAACCTAATGAGGAACATTATGAGAGAAAACATTCACACTTTACTTGGCTGCAAAAATATAAACATTCTGGCTATAATTCATCACTGCTGCTGCTGCTGCTGCTGCTGCTATGTGTTTGAGAAGTCAACATGTTAACAATTATGTACAAAGTATAAAACTATTACAGCAGCACAGATTCCACACAGGTACATGCTTACTCTTCTGCCACAGCTCACATTAGCATTCTTCATTAGGTATGGAGGATATGGAAAAGTAAATCAATCCAGCAGCGTTCTCCACATTAGCAAGGTGCTTCTGCTGCATGCTGTCTCAAGGGAACAAGTGAGATGATGGCTGCAAATTAATTTGTGACACTCGGAATTGATTTTCTAATCCCACATGGTATTTGATAAATAACCCTTCAGAAAACGAACACCTCAGACGATAAATACAGTTATTATCTCTTCGAGTGATAATTAGTGCTTCCTGCAAAGACAGCGCACCCATGGTCCCCTGCTGCCTCGCTACAACCAAAAAGTAAGACAACTAATAAAGGTTATATTATTTGATGATCCACAGACAAAAGGAACATTATATCATTTCGGCCTGAGGGGACATCAGGCAATGGTCACAGGTGGTGTAAGAAACAAACTTATGAACAGCAGCAGCTTTCCCAGAGGGTAGTAAAGCATTAGGAATAATATTAAACAAATTATGAAGTTCGGTTGTGAGGTTATTAAACTCACCTGAGGGCATGAACAGACAATTAAATAAGTTTTGGATGCTGTTGTTAACACCAGTTTCCTGTGCCTCTGTACTCTCATTAATGGAGTTGCCATATTCTCCCTACTTTAATTGACAAATGTAAGGCTAAGACTGCTGTAAGACTCCCGAATTCCTCCCCATTGGCCATAAAAATGTTTGACACGCATTAAGAATAACAAATATCCATAAATGTTCTTGCAGATCATCTTGTTGTTTGGCAAGAGACAATGTAGCTCAAATAAAGGCATCTGTATTAAACTGAAACTGTGTCATAACCTGTTAAAAGTTCCTTGTAGTTGCACGGGTGGGTGTGGGAGGGGTTTCTGGAGCTGTTTGACCATCTGATGAGCACTTCTGCTGAAGGACAGTACAGCCTCACAAGGCAGACCCTCAGTCTTGTGATTATTACGTCTCTCCAGTTTTGTCTCTGCACCTGCGGTTGAAGAAGTGACCATGTTTCCAGTAAATGTTCAAACTCTGCACGGCAAAATGTCCTCAAATAGTCTCCTTGATCTAATGTGGCTCCATTTTGAGGCTGTTGATATGAAAAGGTTTGAGTTGCCCTAGAGTAGTAAGTATATGGACTTCTTCTGGCACCCTTTTAAAATTCATAGAAAAAAGTTCCATTTTGCCTGTTTCGACACGCTGAGCTTTACTATTTTCGATCCAACGGCGCAAAATAATACTTATCATTCTGGTAAGGACTTTTTGCCATAGCGCCAAATTAGTGTGTCTGATGCCTCCCCATCACAGCGACCATTGTTTTACCACTGTGTGTATTGCAAAGAAGGAGGCAGAGAGACTGTGAGGGGCTTTGTCCGAGTGGAATGGAGCCTCACTGACAGTATGGCATTCACTCTAAATGTAAATGAGAGGGTTTTAGGAGTGTGCTGGTCAGGTAGCATACAGCCTACAGTAGAACGTGTTCCTTTAGTCTGGTCTCAAAGATGACAAATGCTGTTACCAAACCACAGGCCCGCCGATTGCCATCACACTCCAATGTCATACATAAATCACGTGTAGTGTGAAGGGGAGGCAAACATGAGCGGATACTGGAAAGCAAAGATATACTTGCATACAAGCTCATATGCACAGAGGACAACCGATGACATATTCATCAGCACATAAACACAAACAAAAGTGCTCTACCTGCATGTGCACACATTTGCAAACACACACACGGACACAAGTGGCATAATCCCACACGCGCAGATCATCAGATGAAAACACAGCCAGACTACTAGTATCTTCAGATGACAGCAGGCAGGTAGCCGAGAACAGCTGCTTATCCCTGTTGTGGTTAAAATGACCATCACCAGCCATCAACTATTTTGTCCTACTGCATCACATACACATCACAAGACCCTTTGATGCCTTTTATATTTCTTTAATGGCTTGGCCTCTCGGTCGATCCGCTTTTTAGAGTATTTTATCATTGCGTTTGCATTCTTAATTATTCACAAAAAACATGTTTATTTAATTTCAATGACCCGGTGAATCCATTAGAAAGCTACTCTCCTTTCAAATAAATCCACTTTAGTCTTGATGCTCCTATTTTGTGCACTCAAAAAAGAAACCTTGCATTACATCAACTTAAATTATAGGAATCTTGCATTTTATTTCATTTCAAAATACACAGAGAAAAAAAAACAAAGCCCACTATATAGGTTATTTCTATTAATATATGTGAACATCCTTCTAAAGAATCTGTTAAAGGCTGTAAGGTATTCAGCCATCCATTCAGTCTGTTTCCTAGAGCTCAGTGTGTAATGAGAAGCAGTACATCTGTTCATCATGAAGCATTTCACTGTTGGGTTGCAGAAAAATCAAGCTTACATAACATCACACCAAGGAATATATCTATAAACTTATTTTCAGACATTGTTCTTGAGCTTCAAACTAGTCATGCACATTATATAGGTAATATTCAAAATATGTAATTCATTGCAAGTCAGTAACGCATGAAACATATAATCAGTTCATGTACAGAGCTGGCAGTCGAAGTTGTCCTCAACATTGGCTATTCATTATTCTTGTCATTCTCTTTGGAAAAACTGTGTCGTCATTCTTGCAAGGTCCTAATTCAGAGAAAAAAACTGCATTCAAATGAATAATAAGCCAGGGAAGTGAGGTTATAACGAGGGCAGAGCAGGGCAATGAAAGAATGGAAATGCAGTTTGAATTGTGGGATCCTTTCTTTATTGCCCTCCTTGAGCCACCAGGCAGCCTTGTGATCAGAAAAAATCCCTTTCATAGATTCAATGTGATGACATATCATTGGACAAGTGGAAAGACTGCCGACTGCTCCGTAATGACGGCTTAGTGACAAGTGATTAGTGTATTTACACTTACTGGATTGGTGCACTGTTCTAGGTGCTGCTCCAATCAGAATCACAGGCCAAGAAAGGGGAGGAGTCTGATACGATTACTTGCCATCTGCACCTCCGCTATTGATTTGGTAGCAGAAATGCTATTTATGCCCATTTAACGGTTTATCCAGTTTTATACCTGCTTATTTTTCTTTTGGTGTCAAGAGGAGACTGGAACTCAATGCGGCTCAGATTTAACAAAAGAAGCACCCTGGACACATCACACACAAAAGCCTACACACTCATAACTCTAGGCCATTTTACCAGAGAAACTAGAGAAACTACAGGAAAGACAAAAGAAGAACATGCAAACTCCACACAGAGAGACTGTGGCGAGCTCTTGGGCTGTTTTCATCGCCAAACTTTGAAGAACTCTTGTGAATATGGCCAGAGGAAATTCACATTCACCTTAACATCCTTTGTCTGTTATTCATTTGCTTATTAAAACACTCATTATGAAATACTATCAATGTTGGGTGTTCATGTTGGTGCCCGTGTTGCACATGAAACAACTTTCTCTTTACATCTGGTGACTTACAAGAGTCTTTTAGTGACTTAAAAAAAGAACCTCAAAGTGTGTCCTCAAAGAGTGAATTTTTTGTAAAGGTCCGGTCTGATAAGAAAGCAGATTCCCAAAAAGTATTTGATGAGTTGGGAATGAGACTCAAAACTTTGACCAACCAATCTTACAATCTGGACCTTTAATGTAGCTGCTTCCTGGACTAACTGTATGTCATGGTCTGACTGTGGACAGTGACGTGTGTTTGTGTGTGTGTTTGTGTTTCTTTTGTTTTTTGTGTTTTTCCCTTTTCCCCTTCTCCTGCTTTTCCTCCCTCACCGGCTCCTGTTTAGCAGCATCTGGACCTGTGGGCATGGCAGCAGTGTCTGCAACAGCAAAGAGGCGCATCTGCAGTTCATTCCACTCATCATCCCCTGCTACATAAACCCGGTCTTTAGCGCCTCTCTGTCCCAGCCTGCCAGCCTGCCTACACCTACCTGCTGGTAGGTGTAGGCAGGCTGGCACAGACTTAGGAGTGGCACCAATGGAAAACCCACACATGATAATGGGGTAGGTCAAGATCCCATTGCTCTAAAAGATCCCTTTTAGGAAAGTGTACATTTTTTTTCGTCATTTCTTTTTCTTGTGTAATACAGAGATTACAAAGTGAGGTTTTTAAGATCTATGTCCTATCTATTCAACACACCTCAGTTCCACATTTATCACAATAATCTATATAATACATTCAATCAGAGGTACAGTAGATCCAGACGCATGTAGGGAAGGGGAATCGCAGAGCATTCTGCGGCAGTGCTGCCACAGCTTATTAGCTGTCATCATCTGTTACTAGTCAAAAGTCATCTGTCGATCATTCTTAATCAATTCAGGAAGTAGCTGTGAGAGATAAATGCCAAAATAAAGAGACGTTCACAAAAGGAGCAGACTGTCATAACACTGAAGTTAGTAAATGATAGGGTTAGCAAAACTTACTGAAGAGAAACAAAAAGTTTTCCAATTGGCCATAATTCATCCACCACACACACATTAGCCTACTTCTTATGACAGACTGTATACTTTTGTGTTCTGAATCATAATAATTGTGTAGTGTTTTGTGTTTGCTCTGTCCTTCTGGCAGTTCAGATGGCACTTTTACCCTCGCAGTTAACGTCATACTGTTGCCAAGATCCTGAGTCATTTTATGTGGCCTCTCACTAGGAAACACTTTACAGCCCACATAACTAGTAAACTGTCTCATTTTAACTACCTGCCTACATGATACCTCTCCCCATCCATCGAAAAGTGAGAACATTTCACACATTTACACATTTACTCTGCCTGTCCTATAGTGTGCACACACAGCATCTCAGCATGATGCTTTTCATGCTTGTGTGTTTGGTGGTGGATGGTGTCTGGGTACAGGTGACGGTCGACATCCTCCAAATGTCTCATTTGTTGCTGGGGATGTCACATTCCCATGAATTACTAATGAGATGGTAGTGAAATAGTAAAAAATAATAGCTTATAATGACAAAGCTATTTAGGGTAATTTAATTATTTTAAAAAAATTCAATGGACAGTTTAAATAATTCAATAATAACATCAAGGATATGTACAGTATTTTTGCATGTAGTGACTTTTCACAATATTCAGGCTAGACGTTTTGCAGAACTTTGATTGTGAGCAGTTTAAGCACCATTTTGGTTCATCCTGGTGTGTGTTTGAGTTTACATATGTTACAGCTGATTACACCACTAGTGACAGGGAAGACTACTTGCCGTTGACACGATCACTCACTCGCTGTGAATTTACTCAGCATTAGTGGAGCCACACGTGCTTTATTCTCACATGTGGCTCACCCGGATTTAGCACTTGGGACCTGGCAGGGTGACGTCCAGGGCAAATAATGCAGACGTCTGCATTCACACATAATAGCTAAATCCTGAGTTGCAGTGCATGTAGGTACGTGATGAACAGGGCTAGTGATGATAGCGCTGTTGCAAGGGAGGTAATCTGTTACCATGTTTACTTCTGGCTGTTGGTTGTGTGAGCTGGTGTTACTGTACAAATTGAATCTCACCAGCCACACTGCTTGTGACAACTTTTTTTCATGAGTTTTTAATGATAAAATATTCAGCTCAGGATACAATCCAGTATAAATTAATTATTGAAAGTGATTGTTAGGCCAGTTATTGACTGCCGGGGTCCTTTACCAGCTCTGTTTCAGACTATCTGGCTCAATTTCAGATGAAGAGGGCACAGTTGAATGCTATCCTGTCAGACAAGAAACAACAAAACAAAAAAAAAGTGTTTCTGACAACATAAATGACCAAACATCAGAGCGAGGAGACCTAATGACAGTGTAACAGTGGGCTACTAAGCACAACACCAGGGTGCTGAATGCAAAATTCTGCAAATTCTACTTTAGGTCAAATTCTTCCATTATAATGAAGTGATTTCCTTTCCTGTGTCCTGTATACTCTGTAATAGGCCCATGCAAAACCCATACTCACAGTGGGGAACACACTGATTGGGGGTGCATAAATGGAAACACTAGTATGACTGCGGCCTGAAATTTCAAAGGTGAAGATCATAGTTTTCACCAGCAGATTGAGAGTAGGTCTATCAGAGTATTGCAAGGCTCTCTAGGGGCAAGACTGGTGATGCATCCACAGCCTGAGAATCTCTATGTGCTATAAAAATGCTTTCTGTGATGCAAACAAATGATCAAAAGGCAGTGCCGAGTGTTGGTATCCAAAGAACAGAGTGGAGCTTTAAAGCAGAGAGGGGGCTGGCAGGCAGGGTCGCGACCCTAACCGCAGGTGTTCTCCTGCCGAGGCGAGGGCGGGGCGCCGAGTGGGGGTAATGGAGGGGTTGAGCCAGGTAGGAGGCAGGCGCATGCCAGTGGAGGGATGTGCTTGTATATGCTGTGTCTATTTGTGTGTGAGTGTGCACAAAAGCAAGCATGGGCACCAGTACACACAAATAGCACCTCCCTTGAGGCAGCCAGATAGTGGGGGGCTGAGTGGCAGTAAAGTGCCTTCCAGTTGCCATTAGAGCACCACCTGCAGGAGGAAAACTTTCACAACACACACATGCACAAAGTGTCCATGAGCACACACGCACACTCTTACACACACAGACACACACGCTGAGGCCTCCTCCGGGCACCTTTCTTCAGACTGTCAATCTGTGGGCCCCCCTCCTTCTTCGGCCCCTTGGCCTGTTCAAGAATTTTATCTTGCAAGAGGCACCTAGAGAGGACATACATAGCACTAAGTGTGAAGAAAACAAATTTCCTATCATAAACAGCCTGTGGCTAATCTTTGAGAGCTCCTTTGAGTATTTAATTCAAACACAAGCTTGTTGTGCCATGCTGTCAAACGAATTATCTGTGTTGAAGTAGCACTCGACGACAGAAAATGCAGGGGATGGAAGAAATTAGGCATAAGTAAAACTCACAGGTAAGACTCTGAATAGAATTATCACAGCATTTTTTGCAGCCATAACTGCTTCACATGTTTGCTGTTGGCCAGAATATTGACAGTGTTAATTACAGAAGGGAACCAACAATGTCATATCTTCTCAAAGAGGAGACATTTAAGCAAGTGCCACCATGACATACATTACCTTAAAGTCTTGATTAGCACTGAGCTGTTTGTGTCAGTGTGCATGTGCAGGGTTACTGTTGGGATGGAAAACAAAAGAGTCAAGTCCTCTGGGTATGGACTTGATGGGGAGGACGTTTAATCCAAATTTATGCAGCTCAGGTAGAGCTTCAGGTCAAGGACAGTGTGGGCTTGGATCCGACGGCCATGTTGTAAACAGAGCAGCCACTTACCTGCCAATCACCGGCCCATCGCTGGAGGACCGGACACGGATCTGCAATATCCACAGTCAGCAGGCAAACAAGGTGTGTATGTGTGTGCGTGCAAGTGTGTGTGTGTGCAGAGAGAGCTTTGCATCCAGAGTGCTTTTGACCTCTAGGGTGAGACAATTTGGAGTTCCTTCAAGCAGTATGAGTGGAGCCGGCGTGGCAGACCTCGCTGAACCGTCCTCCTCTATCACACCGCCAGTTAGTCCTAATCAGAACCGACATATTGTCTGTCTGTCAGTTCATTCAGTGGCCATGTTGGCTTCAAAGTCTGTGCTATTGCCAGAAATTGCTTTCTGAGCCACGGGATGAAGGACAAAATAAGAATGTGAAAGTGCAGCTATAAATTCCCTTCCTGTGCGTGAGGCCTTTGTGTGGAGTCATAACAGTCATAATGCTAAAAATACAGATGCAAAGTATACAGCTCACACAAAGGCAGCGCCATTACGTTCAGTGGTGCTCCCATGTTGAATTAAAAGCAGATGGAATACTCCTTCTCCCGCTAACCTCTATACCCATCTCTCTTGTCTGGCCCTGATTGGTAGATGGGATCCATTAAAATGTCTAAATGAGATTTGTCTTGCATTACTTTTCAGAGAGACAAGTGAAAATGACTAAAAAATCAAAGTAAATAGAAAAGCGCCCCATGCATGTACATGCAATGAAGCCTTGAGCTAAGCAGGAGCTTTTAAATTATTAGGTGAGCTGTGGGCACCGGGCTTGATGATATTTGCATTTTTATTTTTGATTTAAATTCTCGCAAACCTAATCATTTCATTTCTGCAAATGTGGGCCATTTGTAAGACTCCTACATGATGAAGCTTTCCAGTCTCCCATAGGAAGAGAATGGCAGACTAATGAAACAAAGTGTGGTGCATGGTATTTTAGTGCCTACCTTTTCTTTTTGTTATGCAGATTCTTGCTGCAGTGCACAGAGGGGCAAAAATCTAGATGTGCAGAATGTTTCTTTCTCCTGCTAGTCGGTGCCAGCGAGCAAGGCATCAGAGTTGCTGGAGTAAACAGATGCACACGGACATCCACAGCTACGTGACAAATGCCTTAACTGCCAGCCACCAACAGAAACTTTTCAACAAGTTCATTAAAATGTAGACACATTCGCTGGCAATTTCCGTTGCGGGGATTAGTTGGAAAACTGTAATGGAATTTATTATAACCAGAAATAAAACGTTCTTCACATAAGATATTGCAACAAAGTTTTGAAGTTTTGAGTGCCCTTCTTCGCCAGAGCTAAAACAATATGCAGTCATTTCTGTGATTTACTGGGTCTAAAAATCAAATTGAGATTGCATATCCATATAATAGATCCAGTCATTATTACCATGGGGAGATATAAGAACGCGGAGTTCCATTCCCCTACAGCTGCAGTACAGCTTTCATCACGATGTGATTGCTCAATTGCATGTTTATCATCCATGACATTGGTGAAATGTTTCTTTCTCAGAGTCACCTCATAAAACCCTCATTTACAAAAGTTTAGCTGAGATTAGTCCATTAGCCAAATTACCTAGCCAAGCAGTTGATTTCCAAACGCAGTGTCTTCAATCTGCGGCACAGCATGGGAGCTCGCTCTGAGAAGAAATAAGAGGGGGAGCGAGCGGCAGAGGGAGAAGCCTGGAGTACACGGGAAAGCACTCGGGCTGAGGGGGGAACTGTCTGTGAGCTCTGCAGCGGTGCATGAGTTACCCAACCTTTACCTCTTCCTCTGGTTCAACCTTAAGGAGTAAAACACGCATTGCTTATAATGTCAGCTAACTTCATAAAAGCCAGAGCAGTTCCACCCTGACACCGTGCCCTCCTCGCACTTAATTGAAGGATCAGCGATGAGGTAAGAGTTCATTCTGTGTGTCCTGCACAGCCAGGGGTAAATATCAGAAAGGAGCTGGGTGTGTGCAGCACGGAGCCCGGTCACCTTTCTGACTACATGGTCAGAGTGGGAAGGGACTCTTGAAAAGGCTTTCTTGAGGGCTCTCTTCAGAACGGGCCCGGCTCGGTTGCACTCATATGAGGTTGATAAGTCACTTATTTTGCAAAGGCACTTTGCTTGGCGTTGCAATCTCTGAACGCTGTCTGCCCTTTTCTTAATTTTTCATTACCACTCAATGGCTGAGAGACAGATTAAAAGGCATTAATTCAGAAGCACAATTACTCAATTTTCTTCTCCCCAATTCTTTCTCACCCCATTCCGTCTTCCTGCGCTGCTCTTTGGGACAGGTCTGGTGTCTAAACTAAGGCTTGACCTCCTATTTGAATAAGTTAATGCAGTGGCCTGTTTGTGGGGAGAGAAATGGGGGGAAGCCTGTATCAGTTCCATACAGTTGGCTCCGGGGAGAATTTGATTCCTTTTCATCTGTCACTCTCAAGGTGTCATTCTCCACCCCAGGTTGTTATCGCCATGCAGGCCCTGACAGCTTCAAGCCGCTTCCTCAAGGAAAAAAGAAAAAGAGGAGCGAAAAAACGTTGCAAAGCTCAGCAATGAATGCATTTGGAAGGAGACGAAAATGACATATCGTTTGTGCACAGACGTTGACTGATGCTGCATTACACACCGCTCTAATAAACAGAACCAAAGCACAGTGTTCATTGTGTGGTATTCAAGGGCGTTTAGTGGATTAGTTTGTAAGGTCCTGTTAATACCCATTGTAATAGTTATAATAACATTATGTATGCATTAGGGGGCCAATGTAAACAAAGTCATGCATAGTATGTGTTCTCCAGTATGCTGTGGCATTAGCAGGTTTTAACTGCTCTGTGGAACAGCAGCTACGAACTCAGCTGAAATTGTAATGGCGAATCAAGAGTCCAGCACAATGGCATTAAAGAATTAACTGATCATGTACAACTAATAACTCATTTAAAAAGTGAGCTCTGGTTTTATAAGATCTCTATAAACATTCTTGATCCTACACAGCAATTTTTTGGCCATTATCTGATATCTACTTTGTGGGAGACAACCACTGCACATGTCAGGCAACAGTCACCTGCTAAGGAACATTAACATTACATTGTCAGCTTCCCTCAATAACTTAAATCTAATTAGCTCCAAACATTAATTGATCCTCCTGTGGCTAGCTAGCAAATGTCAGTAAACTGCTGGCTGACACAGATAATGACATGTGCTGGTGATCATACATGTGCTTTATTGTACCGGGGGATCAAATAATTCTTAGGCAAAGGTCACGAGTCACAATCTTTGTAAACATTTAAACTTCTTAAATTAAATGCACAATATGTAAGAATTTTAAGAATGAGCTAAAATTATCGACAGAATGAGAAGAAACAACCTTTTTGCTATTATGATGCCTATGTTTTATGTTGAAAAGACATCTAGTGAAGTTAGCACAATAACCAGCAAGCATGGCCAGTCCCAGTCTGCAAGCAAAAAAGCAGTGATTGGCAGTTACTGTGGTGATATGCTACCCCGTGTTTGTTTTGAGAATGGATACTGTATGTGGCCAATTCTTACATATTCCACCTTTAAGTGTCTATAAACTGGCATTCCATACCCTTGCATTGCATATTCTTAATTTCATTGAAATTGAATAGTGAGATTTTAAAAGTTATATCTGGGGGGCAACAAATCATGTTTCTCCCAGGATGGTGGACTTACGTCCCCCATATGATTTCTGCCTATTCTTCAGCATAGTTAGACCAGAAGTAAACACAGCACTGACATCTTTTAAGTTATAATGTGACCAACCATTTAGCAAACGCTCGCCCGTTTACACTTCCAGACAGACATTATCTCCCCTGAGGAGGGCTGTTTGTGCTGTTACGCGTGGGATGTCACTCACCGTGGTTTTCACATGCATTATCTACATTTTTAAGAATTTCATAATGAAATAGCCGTCTGAATAACTTTTTACTAAAAGAGTGGCTGGTATCTTCTTCTGCACTCTCTTCTAAAGAGCACCTCCAACACATTTAGTTTGATTTTTCAGTGCGCTCTGGACTCTCTAATTCTTTGCATTAGTGTTTTTTAGAGTTGTATTTCTGTTCACCTGATGAATGTAAGTCCAATATGAGCTCTCTTTGACTGCTACATGTTCCACTTTGCAAACTCTTTTTTGTTAAAAAAAAATAAAATACTAAAGATGCAGGCATGAAAACCTAATGCCCAAACAGCGTGCTGAGAGATGCAGCAAATCTTAAGAGAGCTGAGGGGCACTGTAAAATATGATCCATGGTTATCATAAACATATTGTTTATAACCGCTTTAAATGCCACTGTACAGGAATGAAAATGTAACAGCACTTCCTTAAACTGTATATAGGCGTATATGTTACAGAGAATTAAGGGCACACCAGTTTTCACTGCTACAATAATGTCATCTCATTGAGAAGGTGGAAACATTTTTATTCTCCTCATCCACCTCATCTGCCTCAGGGGCTGTGCTGATCAGAGTGCAATATATTGCATCAATCACTCTTGGGAATCCTGTGAATTAATTCCAGCACACTAAATATGCAACATATTGCATTCATTATTGATGACTACAGTCAACTAATGTAAGCTACCTGCAACGGAATAGAAGTCTGCTTTCGCAGGCAGACTGGGCAAGTGGCTGAAAATGCAACAAACATTTGATATGCCTCTGATCATCGGAGTGAACAAAGTATTATGACACCAGTGCCCTGCTGAGTTCCATGTGCTGTCTGGTAATAATTTAATATTGAGAGTCTGTACAGTCCTTTTCATTTTTCATTCATTTTTCAGCCAATTTTGTACTTATCAAGAATAATTTTGATGCATACATATCCCACAGCCTGAATATAACCCTCTCTACACCATTTTAGGCACAATTGTAATGTACCTGGTTTAAAGTGAGCCATCACTGGCAGAGCATGAACCTTACAATGCACTTTCAGTGTGACGGCTTTGAATGGAACCAGTAATGGTTGTTGCATTTCATTTTCCTTTCAATATCTGAGGATAAACTCCCACAGGTTCTCCTAATTCTGTCATATACAACAGTGTGTGCAGGTCACCATGCAGTATTCCAGCATTTATAATACATTTTTTTCCTAAGTTGACACATCTTCTTATAATTTGCTTAACTTCCGAATGTGTTTGTTTTTTGGGAACAACCTGCTCTCTTCTATGTGTAAAAGAGGCCAATAAACCTACAACAGCTTGCCAAAGTTGCAGTGTACATTATTAAGACGAATGGCTAAGATCACGAAAATTGTTTTGGCTACATTGCAGTCAGCACTACTGAAGTCATGTTGGAGTATAAATTGTGTAATTGAGTATACATTTTCTTCCCCTTGTAGTGGATTATTTTCTGGCAGTGGCAGCATTAGTATGTGCACCACTTTGGTCCAGACTGAAACAACTTTTAATATGTACTCCAAGTACATGTTTGAATATACTGTGGACACACACATATACACACTTCCACATACAGTACAGCCAATCATTCATATGAATACTGAATGCAAATAATCATGCCAGGAATCGTAATGGGATGTGTCTCAAAACTCGAGCTCAAGGACTGTTACCAAGTTCAAACTTTGACATGTAAGTTCTGCCATTACTGTAGGTTACTGTTCAATCTGCAGGTTAAACACAGTGTTAGCATGTCCCACAGCTAATGTGGCTAGTATCTACTGAATCATGCAGGGGCAAAGCTGGAGTATGTAGTTTGAAGGGACAGCCAGTAGAAATGATGTGAGCTAAGCTGTGTTTGAAGCTGATTAAATAAGCAGAGTGGCAGGTTAGAGGTGGAAACTCATGTTGCTCTATAGCAGAGCCTACCTTCTACTGCAACACAAGCTCAGACGATGAAGCTGTGTTCCCTAACATTGTCAGTAGAATACAGAAACACAAGCAAACCAGAAGAGAATGGAGCCACATTGTTCATAATTACTCTCTTCATATTTGTACATTTTATGTTTAAAATGTTATATTTCAATTTCTGCTCTATCTCTTCTTCCTAGCTTTTTATTATATTGTTTATTTTTTACTGTTATTGTTGTGTATTGCTATATTGAACTGTCCTTGGCTGCTGTGACGCACAAATATACCCGTTTGCGAGACTAATAAAGGAATTTCTGCTTCTGATTCTGATTTGCTGAGCCTGATCCGAAATGATATAAAAACAGAGTAGACGGAATCAGCCAACACTCGATCATGGTATTGGCATCGGCTTCATTTGTCACATCTCTGGCCGATCTCTTTATATCCAGCACTCAGACGAGAGAGCGCCTTCTTCAGCGGTGAATCCCTCCTCTGCCCTCCCTGACTCTGCTCTTCCTTTTTTTCATATCTCTCCACGAGAAGAAAAATAGAAACACACAGTGACGTGAGAAATCCCCTGACAGCCAGCGATTGTAATAATCTCTTCTCTTCTTTACATTTGTCGATTCCTAATATGTTCCTACAAAAAAATAAATTTATGGTAATCCTCCCGTTGCATATCCATTGCTGCTGTCAAATCCACATGAGGGCAGCCATACATGCTTTTTTCTCTCCATTCTGTATTGGTAAGTACAGAAGCACAACAGCATTGTGCTCCGTAATAATTACTCCAAGCACACTTTCATTCTCAGACTTCCGCAGCCCTATTTAATGTAGATTGTGGATTACCATATCACTGCAGTGATTTTGAAGTTCGCATAATTCAACATTCCATGGATCCAATGCTTCACTTCCGTATAGTCCAGGATGAACACATGCTAATCTGCTTTGATGTTCTAAAGATGTATGTACATATGTACAGCTCACACAATGAACTGCGGTCCTCATCACAGTGAGAAGCTCGAAGACTGGTTAAATCAACATATGTGAGGAGGGCTGCATTAATGGAGCCACACTGCTGTTGGCAGATTATGATTGCAGGCTCAATGTGTGGTTCAATCAGCTAACCATGGCAGGCACATGTACGGGTGTGTGTGTGTGTGTGTGTGTGTGAGAGAGAGAGAGAGAGAGAGAGAGAGAGAGAGAGAGAGAGTGGCAGTGACTTCACGTCTTTAAAATAATGAACTCTCATTTACACATTTGGGCAGATGAAACAAAAAGGATACACAGTCAGGTTGCCATGATGAAATGCTGGTATTTTACATTCCTGTAAACCACAAATATGTTCAGATTTGCATTTGTCATATGTACCATATTAAGCTCACTTTACATGTGTATGAACTGATTTTCATATCAGAAGGTGGAGTTGTGACAATGTGGCAATGTAAAGAAAGGCTTCAACATATCAAACATTTTAAGATATCTGTGGTTTGCAGACATTCATATAGGGAGGAAATATCCTGCAGTCCTGGGTGTATACCATGGGACCTTATTGTGTAAAAAAATAAAAAATTGTACAGTAGTCAGTAGACAAAAAAATATTTGACCCCGAATTTTGCCATGAATTGTACATATGATGTTTGTCTATTTAAAATCTCATTGTGCATGTCAAGAAAGTTTGTTGTAAAGACAGTAAGTTAGTAACTCTAACAAAATACAGTATGAGAAAGGATAGTTTATATTGGCCAGTTCTGTGAGCTAGCTGATATACTTCTCCAACCCCTTATCTTATATTATATATGTTTAAGTAATTGATATCACTTTGTAGAAATCTGTTTTCATGTTGACATTAACGTTTTGTTTTTTTGTTTTTTCAATTTCTTTTTTGTATTATTTGTATATTGATATTTATTGATACATTGATGAGAGGAAAACCATTGAGGAAGTACATTTTTATAGGGACATTATATCTATATATATTATATGAATATCCTGGATATTGATTTCTCCTCCTACCCTACGTTTTACACATACATTCAGAAAATGATTCAACATGAGAGTGGCAGTGCCTGACTGAAAATGCCTGCGCATGCTCGCATATCATGAGTGATCGCCGTGTGGTCAGTGTGTGTGTGCATATGCATGTACAGTTAAGTTTAAGCGCATGCTGCCAGTGGATGGCACAGCGGTCGTATACTGCTTGGCCGTGTGCGGTTTGGCTGCTAATAGGTTTCATGTGAGTGGCCCTGCTGCAGCTCTCTAAAGGTAATATGTCACAGTCCAAGTCCCTGCGGCCGTGCGGTCTGTCTCACCACCATCCTGACCCACTCCATCAAGAGTCGTCCCTCTGCACAGACTAGCCTCTGGGGGAGACACCTGCCCAGGAGTGTCTAGAAGTCTTTAGGTAATGCTAGATAGAGATATAGGACTGCACTGTGTGTGTGTGTGTGTGTGTGTAAGAAAGAGAGAGCGAGAGAAAAAGAGAGAAGGAGGCTGTGAGGCCTTGATAGTGTGTGTACAGCAAGCATGTGTGATGGTTAAAGAAAACCACGGCTCTCTGTTGAAGAAAAGCATATTGCCTTGACTGTCAAGTGAAAGAAAGAGACAAAGAGACAAATCAAATGGGTAATTATTGTAAGGTCTCACATTCAAGACCATCTGCTGCTTCTGTTTTTATCCTTTGTCTGTGGCTGAGAGCCTCTGTGTATGAATGTCATAATTAATCACTGTGGTTCAGGATCAGTGACATTTGGGAGTTCACCACCGAGCCCATATGTTCTGACACTGATTTGACGCCTAAATACCCAAAGAGTTGTCTAAATTATTATACAATAATACGAGCTGTTAAATGAAGTGATAAGGTAGGGTCCGAGCTCCCATGACAGCAGTATATCCACACATCTGTAAGAGTCACTAATACATTACCAACAATCATTTAAATCACAAATTAGATGTGATAATGATAATGTTATGAGTATTTTTTTTGTTAAAATTATATCTAATTATAAATTGGTTAAAGAAACATTTTTTGTTGAGAAACTACACAACATGTTATCTTATGAATGACAGTGACAGTGATCATTGAAGCCCCCTCTCTGGAGCGTACTCTGTCATACCTGTTCATATCTAAATCACATCACTGTTGTTGTAACTTGATACAGTCGTAAGAAGTCGCAGGCTTCTGTGTGTGTGTATAAGTCACAGGCTTTGATAATAAAGTGAAGTCACTAGCAAAGGCAATATCCCACGCTCTTATCAATATACGTGATTTTAATAGTTGTTTCAGAAGGGTTAACGAACACCCCGCACCAAATGATGTCCCAGTTAAATCTAAAGGAAACCAAAACCTCAAGCTAATGAAAAAGTCTGTGTGGTTATGGTAAATATACAGCTGGAACATTAGCTATGCTGTTCAGTTTACTGTAATACCTAGTTGCCTTTCTAGGAGACTCTGACCGTGAGCTGTGACATACCTGGTTGGAATCCATCTGCAAACATTTTTTGCATCTCTCATTCTCTCATTAAATGTCGCTATCCTTAAACGTGCAACCAACTGAAACCAACCGTCTCCCTCTGTAGTTCTCATTTTAAGCTAAAACCTGACAGTTCTTAGTTTCAGGTGGTTTACACTATTGAAAACACAATTGTGAATATTACAATCCATTTCTGCCAATAGATCTTGCTAAATCCTCTCTTTTTTGAATGTATGTTCAAAAAGACAGATGACAGATGTTCAAAATGTCAAACATGTTCATGTTCTGTGCTGTAACAGTACACTGGAAACTGTCTGTGCTTTGTGAGCCCTGGCTGGCTTTAATTTTCCTGGAAATCAGTGTGTCATGACTGATGTGCTTGTAACAAAAGCAGATGCATGGTAGGTGTTGCTGTGCCCAACGCCTTTATCTGTCAGCTGTGGTATTAGCCAACACACCCTCGCTCTCCCTTTTCTGCACTAGGAGCCTTGGATTGGATTGATTCTCTCTCTTTCTCTTTATGTTTCAGTAGAGGTATTGAAGGGCGTTGATTCCCTCGCAGTTCAGACGAGACCAGCCGCTGTGTTGCTCGGCAAGAGGCAGAGACGTAGTCGAGCGCGAGAGAGGTCACCGATATGATTATCCCAGAGTGTCAATACAAAAGGGAGAAGCGAGAAAGGTCCCTGCTGAGCTGGAAAATGAATGGCTTTGACCTCATCAAACCTGCGGAAGCATCTCCACTTGCTAATTAAGATTGAGTGGAGAAAAGTCATCAGTGTACAGGGCCGGCCATCTTAGCCGAAGTTAATCAAGCTCACTTCACTTCACTGCTCTTTGTATTTATCATAAGAGTGCGCCCAGGACAGGGAAAGAAGGGGGCGATGCAGTTGGCAGTGTTTTATAATCATGATGACAGCATCTTCTCATAACACCGGTCCTTCCCACCCTGTAGTCGTCGGTATGAGCCTCACTACTCTGTGTTGTGTGCTTGTAGCGTGTGCTCATTTCTTCCACATGGTAAGGGAATGATGTCCCAATAACAGGCTCGTTATTCCCAATTAAACTCTCTAACATCCATCATAAACTGCCACTGCAAACCAAGCATGGGGCCATTATTGGCTCCCATTAATACTGTATATACAAGCAGATGGCGATGGAGTGGGGACCATGTGTATATGTGTGTGTGTTTGTGGTGCTAAAACAGCATAATCCAGCTCCATATCTGTTTAAATATTCCAGAGTTTGCATAGCCAAGAATTTTGATTTATGACACAGATGCACATAAAGCAAATGCAAACGAAAGCACACAGACACACGCAGCCACATTATAATATGCACCGAGCAATTAGCTCAACAAATAGGCTGTCATCAGGCGCGTGCCAGCAGCCACGGAGTGAGGTCTTTCCCTTGGTAAGGAAGGGAAAAATCCCTGGCTGAAAGCTCATACAACACCGTCACCCTGCATCTGACACCTTTTAGAAGCTCTCAGCAGGTGTCTTGCTTTCACCTCTGCACATGTGTGGTAATCACACTTCCAGTGGCACAGAGTGCACCGCCGCAGACAAGAGACACTGCCCAGCCTTATCAGAGGGAGAAACATGGATGACCCGGATCACACAAGGAACCCAGTGATCCTTGAGGAAGGTGTCCTCCCTACAAAGTGCTCCGTATGTGTAATGGGGATATTGGAGGTTGGATCTGATTATTGTTCCCCTCCATGACTGCCCCCCAAAAAGAAAAAAAAAAAAAAAAGTAAAAATAACAGCTCCGGTGTCAAAGCTGCAGTCAGATGACAGCCAGTGCAGCGAGGTGCCCGAGGCAGACACCCGTCCGTTCCTTCTGTCCACGTTTCTGAAGGTCAATCTTCAGCTGCCCTCCACGTGGCTGCAGTCCTGTTTACCTCTCTCTGAAAGCCAATTACATCGCCGCGGTGCTGTGCCAGTCAAAGCTGTTATATTTCACACACAAACACACGCAAGCATGCACTTACACAGATGCGCTGTGCACACGCACACACACACAGACATACACCTGCAGCAGCAACTCTTCCTGGCTGTGGTGGAAGGCACGAATAATGCCTTCTGACCTGTCTGTGGTGAAATATATCGATGTGCACACATGGAACGATTATTTACAGCTCAGGTGCATCAGGAGGCAAGTTAGTGAGTGCATGAAAAACGATGGTTTATTTACCATGGGGTTTTATATTGGGTTGAATGTGAGATGATTATAAACCTGTCTTCATTATCTGAAAAATGGGGAAGCCTCGCTAATGTTTGCTGATTTATTCTATAACCTCAAGGGTTTAGTTCTTGATTTATGCGACTCAATGACAGCTTGTGTAATCATACAAGTGTTGGTAAAATAGTGATGGATGGCAGGTTGTTGTCCTCGGCAGTACTTTGGCTTTTACCTATTACACTGAATGATAGCCATCTCAAGAACGATCATGTAAGTGTGGAAAATCTTCTCTATCTTTCTCAGAGAGCGGCTCTTCAGATTGAGACATTTTTGTTGTAATATAATTATAATTGCCAGCATTTTATGGGAGATTTAATCAGCTGTGTTCAGTTATAACCTATGTGTTAATGGCCATATGAGAAAAATGTGCACACTTTGCTGTCCCCGTTCTTCTCTGCCATCTACAAATAGTATAAGGGAATGCTAGACTGCCAGATGAGCACCTGCTAAGACGTCACTGTGCATGGCTCTTTTGTATGCATGGAAGTCTGTGCAGTATACCTGCCTCTTTTTTTTCAGCATGCACATGTCTTATAACATTCAGGTTTTCATTTTTGTTCACTTCATAATGTTCAGTGCAACACCCACATGTGCAAGTTTGCATGAAAAAAAAAAATGTAGATTCACTGAAATCCTGTGCTAGCATCAGTGGATCCAGCAGAAGTAGGGCAGCAGATGAGTATCCAGCATAAGCATCCAAAGCAGATGACCGCCATCTGCTATTTGTGGTGTTGCTGTGGCTGTTACTGTTGTTGTGCCGACCGTAGATGTTGCAGGAGCACAAAGCAAGTGCCCAAGGAAATGAACAAAAAGCATTGCTTTGTCAGCTTCTCTGTCATCAAGCCTCAGGTAACCTTGAATTTAACTTTCTGAGGCAGAATGATGAGCGGAGACAAGAGGGAGAGTATTTTTTCATGCAGACGCAGTGATCACCACAAAAATCAAAAATGTGTTTTCATTGAGTGAACATCGATGAATTTACCATGATTTAATGACAAGTAGGACACTCACCAAGAGAGCAAGAGGAGCATGTGGAAGCGATAAAGAAGAAAGGAAGAGGTAGACAGCCCTGTGTGTGTGTGTGTGTGTGTGTGTGTGTGTGTGTGTGTGTGTTGGCCGTGGCGGTGTAAACAGGTCTTGCTCTACCTACTCAAAAGGAGAGAAAGAGCCCCGGGGTGGAGCAGAGACGGCGGGCTCCATCTGGCACCTGGGCAGCCAATGAAAAGAATAGAGAACTGAGGGAGCCAGGAAGAAGGGGACCATCATGAACAGCTCCAGTTGGATTTGTCGTCCAGTTCATTGGCACCGGCTGCAAGGTGGCTAACAAGGCAGGTGGCTAAACAGGAAGGAAAGGTATTATCAGCGGCATCAAGTCTTCACGCAAAATGTTTTTCCTTTTGCCTGTTTTTTTTTTCTGCTGGTGTTTTTTGATGCCGCAAAAAGGGAAAAGAAAAAGAAGTAGCGACCGGGCGAGGAGTGGTTACCTGGTAAACGATTAGGGCTCCTGCGCAGCGTTCGGGCTTGTTTGCCCCTTAAAAACGACTTCCCTGTAGCTATTCCTTCCCATGGGGAGACAGAGTATAGTATGTGCTCCTGGAGCATTATGGGAGAGGAAATGATGGTAAGCAGAGAGCCATCTGCTTTGCCACTTGCCATGTCTGCCTGTGCCAATACCACCTCCTTCCTTCTATTTCTCAGGTGAGGAGTGGAGTGGATCCACAATGTCTGCACACAAACACACACAAACACACGCACACACACACACACACACACACACACACACACACACACACACACACACACACACACACACACACACACACACACACACACACACACACACTTAAAGATCCTCGAACTTGAAATTGCCAGATGTGCAGTCACAGTCTGTAACTGCAGAGGAATCTCACGTTTGTCTACACATTAAACACCCCTCATGGTTCACACAGCGGGCACATTTTTCCTCACACATTATTCTCAGCTGCAATAACCGACCACTGGAGGTAACGTAGATGCCGGCCACTGGCGAACAGCTTCTCACTGATAAGTAACAGAAGCATAAAAGGAGAGCTGTTTTTTTTTCTTTTCTTTTTTTTAAACCACCAATCTGTTTTCATTTGATCTGAGCAGGAGTGCAGCAGAGATAGGCCCCAGTGTCCTTGACAGTTGTGACACTGAAGAGATGGATGTACAGCTGGTCAAAGGAAAGTCATTTATTTCCGTTGACCCGCTCGGTCAAGTGGATTGAAGCTGAGCCTTTTGATTTGGCTTTTACTTTGCCTCTTTCCCCCTGCAGAGTCCACACTGCTCCCGCAATTACTGCAAACAGAGAAGGTGATGGGTCTCAGATTTTGTCCAGATAAAGGAGTCAGGACCCTATCTCTCCTGTTGACACCATTAAGCCATCAATGAGACCAAGAAGGTGGGGGTGGGAGGACGGGGCGGGGTGGGGGCGCTGAGGGACTGTCAGTCAAAGCTTACCACCCAGCTCTTGTTTAAAACCATCTGCTACTGAACTCCCACTGGCCTCTTTGTATCTGATCCTAAAACCAGCAGCAGAGGGTCGATGGACTACGTCGGGAGGCGTATATTCACCATTTACTGTCTTATCAAATGCACGCAAGAGACTGTAGAAGCGCACAAATTCTTGGATTGGGTTGTAGGTGGAAAGCGCTTAAGGGTTATTTGTCAAGCCAGGCAGCACTGACTGCCAGCGCCTCAATAGAAAGCCATTCCAAGTAGCGCTCGTCTGACTGAGGGAGCTGAAACAACTGCAATCGAGCTGTCACGCTTTGAAAATACATACGGATAGAGGAGCATCACGTAAAAGGGTGCGGTTAATTTTGAGGCTACAGCTCAGGAGCAGGAAGGTTTTTTTTTTTTTTTTCATCCCAAACCGTTGCAGGCTAGATAGTGTTGTGCAATTTAGAGCCAGTTCAACTCTAAGCCAATGTCAGTGTCAGACAGCACACCTAAATCTCTTCATGGTGGGACTTATCAAACAATAACAGACGCTTCGCAGATCCATTTATAGCTGTAAGAGATGAAAAGTGTGTTGTGACTTCAGGGAGGTTGCAGCACATGTGTCAACTTGTTGTAATACCCTAATATTTGATCTACTGCATAAATGTATGAGGAGTTGTCACTAGCGTTTTATTTTCACATTTTGTTCAAATGCTTGTGAGGAGATTATGTCAGAAATTGAATCACCGATTACTCTCGAATTCATCTAATTCCACCTCAGGTGACAATTTAGGTCTGAAAAACAGAACTAAAACAATCTCACACAACGTGCTACGACAGCTGTCTCAAATCAAAGCGAAACGCCCCCCTCTGCTTTTCACATGGATTAATCTCATAGAATAGTGCTTTTCTATTTAAAGTTGTGTTACAACTATGTTCTGTCAGATTCATAGAAATGGAAGTGAAATAGGACACTCTGGTGTTTGAAACAGGGCCTCTGTCGTCTCGCCATTTCAATCCTGGGAACCAAAATCATTTATTCACATCAAGAGGCTGCTTTGCAAACCACCCAAAGGGATTGCATTTGACAGTGAGTTTATTTATTCATAATACATTCATTTTAGACGTTTGCACAAGTGGATTTTTATTTTTATAATTCAGAACAGCATTAGAATAAGTCTGTTTTTCTTATCAGCACGGACCGTCATGGACTGTCCACAACCATTTGGACGTGTCTGCTGCACGAAAGGATCAAAGTTTTGCATCTTTAAAATTTCTGGAAAAAGAGGACCTGTCTTTGGAAGGAAACACCATCTGCTCAGTCAAATTAATGTTAATGTTTTAGAATATATCATGCATTGCCATATTTAAGGTTAAAGGCTGGTGAGAATAATGTTTCAGTCAGTGCTGCAGAAAGGCTCCATGGATGATCCATATCCATGATATTTGCTACAGACACACATGGTCCCCAGAGGACAGATAATATTTTTCAATGATGACTTTAACTTTCATCTGGTGTCTCCATCGGGTCAAAATTTCATATTTCACCACATAACCACAAAACTGACAGTCACATCAGAGCATGGATACCTGACCTGAAATGAGTCAGGTTCAGTCACATCATTTAACAAGGTGCTTACTGCCTGGATGTAACTTCAGTTCTGTATGAGTTACCACACTTACTAAAATAAAAATAAAAAATTCTTTAAAAAGGCAAAGAGTAGCGGAAAGCTCAAGTGCCATCATCCCACACAGTATGTAGGCCAGATGCACGTCTCTGATGTGGGCCAGATCTCAGCCTCAACTATTTTGCTACCTGGGACGAGGGAGGAACAACGTCGTGTCATGGTAGGAGACTGTTACTGTCACTGCACATGTCTGTAATCAGGATTTGACCAAAACATTACACCACTCTGGATAAAATCTTCATCAAACTTGCTCAAGTGGGCACGAGAAACCTGGGACTGCAGAAGCAAAGGGTCCCTCGAGAGGAGAATTTTGTTGAACTCTGCCCTTTAAACTTTAGCAGCATCACTGCTGCTGCACCAGGCTTCTGTCTGCTCTATCTGTTTACAGGGAGTTTAACTTTGATAAATATGATGATGTGATTTTCCTTCACCCATCTGAAAGAGGAGGCAGTGCACAGGAGAGAAACTGCCCCTCACCTGTTGTGTGTATTCTCACCATGTCTGTGACATATTCTACACATACAGACAAATGTAGTCAAACGCTGCTATGTTGTCCAAACGACTGTCTGCAGGTTGTTTTTTAGTTACATTTTTGCAGAGAACCGCGAGCATGTGGCAGTAGAGACAGGCGACAATCTCTGGATGACGCAACACAGCAGTTACACTGGACACGAGCATGATGAGCACTTCTCAGGCGCCCTGAGTGAACGGCATAACCTGATGGAAGCCGAAGAGGAAAAGCGAGCAGTAGCGCTGCACACGCGTCCTGTGTGCCCAGCCTGTTAGTCTTCTGTGGCTCAGACCTTCACTGTAATCCAGTTACACATCACATCACACTCGGTTACATGTTTCCTCATTACCATTTACAAAACCACTGACAGTGAACTCAGTCCTGCACCAGAGCACCAAATGTGTACTAATCCACAGCTAGACACTGGTCCCAGCAAATACAATATTTACTCATATTTGAGCAACGTTAAAAGCTACAGTTCCCTTCTGCTTTTCATTTTGTGGCTATGAGACTATTGTCTCTATTTGTGACCTGTTTTTACAGCCTTACATCTTCAAAAGGAGCAAGTGAGCTTGAGGCTGAGAGCCACAGACGAGGCAGTGAAGTCATAAAGAGAGGTGAACTAACACGTTAGTTTTGCTCTTTTTCCTGGATTTGTTGGCAATAACAGAAACATAGAAGAACAGCGGCCACATCCTTTAAATAAACATGTTGCCATGGTTTGACCCCATGCAAACACACACCTCTGCACAATAACAGCATCCCAGTTTCTCTCCTCTCTTCTTTCACAATAGCTGATTGCTACAGACAGAAAATAAAAGGGCTTAGATGTGTGTTCCAAACTCAAACACCTTTTCATGATGAAAGCCCGAGAGTGAGAGCGAGAGAGATGAGACCATCTAAATACCGGCGCTGGTAAAGGAGTCAGAGCAATATGGGATAGGATGAGCCTCTCCATCTCTTGTGTAATGAAGAATGACTGAGAGGGATTGCATGGGCCAACCGCATCTGAAGACAGGGCCATTGCTATGCATCGCGTGTTACATTTCAGCCTGAGCAAGTTGAGACCTACAGCGCGTGAGGTTAGATTGCAAAGAGACGAAAGGAGCGCGAGGTTAAACGTCTCTCCTCTTGCTCTTTATCCCTTAAATGACACAGCTCATTCATACAAGCAGCTCTCATTCAAAGACGCTAGCAAATCTAGTGAAGGAAAAAAAACACAGCCTGGTATGTCAGCCTTACGAAGGTGCCAGGAAGAATAAACAAAAAGGGAAGGGAAAAAAAAGCTGGCAGTGGGAAAATGACATTTAATTAAGGACTAAATCTTCATCCCTGTCCAAAAAAAAAGAACAAGGCAGCTGTAGGAAATCGTGCTTTTTCCCTTTTTTCACATATTTAATGACAGGGGTTAAAAGAAGACAGTTCTTGCGGAGATTTCCCTCATGTATAGAGCACGAGGGATTTTGAGAGCAACAAATATAAAAGTCGTTTGAGTTCCCACTCTGTAATTCTTCAAAACAGTT
Source organism: Acanthopagrus latus (assembly GCF_904848185.1). Classification (NCBI taxonomy): domain Eukaryota; kingdom Metazoa; phylum Chordata; class Actinopteri; order Spariformes; family Sparidae; genus Acanthopagrus; species Acanthopagrus latus. Next base: position 987,676 of record NC_051042.1, on the reverse strand, counting down.
GGCAAACGCATGAGACGTTTAGTTTTCACAGTTGGTAACATAAAACTGAGCTGTCTGGGCCCTTTCCCTTCTCACACTAAATAAGTGCTGATAAGCTAAACAAGACCACGGCAAAATGGAATACATAAGAACAAGCGGGAGCAGATAAGAAAGAATGCGCATAATCTATGGAAATCAGGCTTACAGCTTCATACACCTGTGTGACTGCGCATACCTGCGTGTATTTATGAGATGTGTTTGATATGGTACAGTCCTTGAGGAGCTACAGTAAGTCACTGGCTTATTATAGAGAGGGATAACTAAATGAAAGTGTGCTGCGGGCCTCTGTCGTCTCACGATTTCAATCCCGGGAACCAAAATCATTTATTCACATCAAGAGGCTGCTTTGTAAACCACCCAAAGCGATTGCATTTGACAGTGCGTTTATTTATTCATAATATGTTCCCACAGACGTTTGCACAAGTGGATTTTTATTTTTTTTATTATATATTTTTTGTTTTTTTTTCATCGCTGCCTATAGCAATGTGTGCTTAAACACATCTGCGCTTCAAAACTTTTCTGAACCACTGAGGTGAACAATATCTCCTACCATAAATTACTATAACGTGACATTTTTTTTTCCTTGATTAGAAGTCCTTTACGGTAAAATGATTCCATTCTTTGTCAGAGGCAGAGAAATAATTAAGGTGAAACTCACCAAGGATTTCTCTTCTAATTGGCCATATGGACTGGAAAGAAAAGTTTTATTGTTTTCTTTTGTCTTTCAAAGCAGATGTGCAGGGTCTTAGACTTTTGGCTTTAGAGACTCTTTCATCTCTCCCTTGGTGATTCCAACCATAATTACTATACCATGTATTATGCTATTTCAGTCCATGCAAAGGTGAGAAAGTTAAGCACACTCGCAGTTTTACTTCCATGGCTTCAGTTGCCGGCTGCTCCGAAGAGACGTGTCAGCGTGAGTGTATGACGTCAGATATTTATACTCAAATGAAAAATAAATACAATTCCTCTAATTGACACTGGAATCACCTGGTTGCATTCACACTGACACTGTCAAATGAGATGTATTGATAGACTAGTTAAAGTGAGAAAGTGGAAGCAGGCATTGAGGAGTATAAAGGAGCAGGCTCAGGTTCAGACCTGCTAAACAAGCTCCTCCTGGTGCTACGTACTCCTGGCACCAGCTCATACGTTTTTTCAAAAAGCATTTGTTTTTGTAGTGTATACACTGACGTTTATAGACCACATATTCATGTATTCACTATGTTTATGTGCCCTTCAGTTTAAGGACTCGAACAAGCACTAGCGAGAACACATTTCCGATGCTTCTGATTATTCCAGGTTTACAGAGGGACCTCTGTCACAAACTCTGGGGGATCTCTAACAGCACAAGCATATCATCCTTGTTGATCTGTGTGTGATTTATAATGCGAGAAACTCCAATACATCTTTCAACACGGTAAACGAAAAAGTAAGTGAACTCACTGTTAATGTGTTTATCGTGTAATTGTATTAAACTGTGATTCTGGCTCAGTACAGAATAAGAGGGTGTTCCAGGGCCCACGTGATCCCTCTGTAATTGAACAGAGAACGCCACAAGCAAGACCTGAACACAGTTTAGTCCCATTTTTTCCTCTTTGATGTTGGGATCTAAAGCCAAGCCAACATTTTCAAATGACTGTCACCTGCTGTGCTGCTGTATATCCCTCACGGATGCTGTGATCATTGGCATGTTGCTGCAGATCAGACAGGCACTTGACTACCTCTCAATGACAGAATCGTAGCTGCGAGGGGGAAGTTGATATTTTTGTTTATCAGTCTCTCTGGATGGTTCTCAATGAGACCACATGTCCATATGTGAAAACGTACATTTGGTGGATGTCATGGTGCTGGCCAACGTGTCAAGCCTACGGAGTATCGAAAATACCACATTGATTCTATATGCTATAAGCAGAAATTCAAGGACAAGCATGTGCATGTGTTGGTGCTTCACTTGAAGCAATTTACCTATTTCCCTAATAAAATTATGTAAATCAAGTTGTGGTGCAAACAAGCCCCTGAAAAGTGCAAGCAAATAGCTCCTTCATTACCAATTACAAGTGCAAATTGCCTCAGCTTAAAAATTAATCCACCAAAGCTGGCACCTTTTGCTCCCTAAAGCCTCTTTTTAAATGAAGCATTCTCTGATCTTATCTGTTCCTAGGATGGAAAAATCTCTCTCTTGCTTACCTGACTTGCTGGTGACAATACTGTGTCTTAGCAGCAATGGTAGGAGTTACACTGAATGGGAGAAATGATTGTGGAAAGTCGTCACACTGCCTGTGCTAAGAATCTTTGAGGGAGTGTGGGTGGTGAGTGTTAGTGGATTAGACACAATCTCAATTTGCCTAACCTCAACTGCAAATCACTATAAAGCAGGCAAAATGGGGAGATTTACATGTAATTTACATATGTATGGTTCTGACAGACACAAATAGGCTTCATTTTTTTGTTCAGTAATATTAGGCAACTTTGAGCTTCTTTTGCTTCTTGCTCATTCAGGGAAAAGGAATCAAACCCCATTTTTGATACTATGTATGGCCAGTAATTTCTCATCATTGTCAATATTTATTATCTTCAAAGTGCAGAGAGCTCTCGAAATGTTATTGCATCTCACAAGATATTTGCTCAGATGTTTTGTTTGGTTTTTGATTCACGGGCACACGATGGACAGTTGTTCTGTAGTTTCCTGGTAAACACACCGACCGCTTAAGCTGTCACAGTCCCTCCTGCCCGGCACGCTGCTGTTTCCGTTTCAGTGTAGTTTTTAGCGTTTCAAATGTTTAGTTTTAATTTGAGTTTCATTATTTATTTATTTATTTATTTATTTATTGTTATTATAACATGATGTGTGTTTGTCAGGTTCTGGATAGAATAAGTTCAGAACAAGTATTACAATTCCAGCCCAACACTCGGTGGAGGCAGCTGACTCCCAAACATGTAGACATCTCAGTTAATGTATGAACCAGTGTCTACTCATGCTCGTTGACAAATTTGACCAAATTAACTAATATAAAGATTAAGCACATTCCCTGTATATATTTATTATATTCAGCCAAGTCCAAAATATTGTAGGTTGTTTTTTGTTTATAGTTTAAAGCTGCAAAGTTTTTGTTTTTCTTTTTTACCTCCTATTACTAATTTGATTAACTATAATAACCTTGATTCAACCAGTTAATGGCCCAGAATATGACTGCGAGTGGTGCTGGATTTAAAATACTCACAAATTTGGCTTTGCAAATGTGTAACAAAAAATGTCTGTTTACAAGAAAACTCCACAGAGCACCTTTAAGTACAGTACTCTAATGTGCTTTATTCCTTCAAGGTTATTGATCTGAATGCAGTTTTAAGCAGCTCACAGAACCTGGATGTAGAGGTAAGGCAAGAGTTTTTACAGTATGTCTTTAGCCATTATTCTCAGAGGCTACAAAGACAAGTATATTGTTTTACATCTTTTACCGAGTGTGAAGTCCAGCAACAGCCAATCTAGTTTGCAATGACTGTGGGTTTTCCACTCCTGACTATGCATTTGCATAATGGAATTATGGGCTCAGCCATGCTATGTCTTTAGTGCACCATTAGGCAGGCCTTTCCTGGATTGTAATTAGTGGCTTCTGCCCTTCACCTTCATTAGCATGCAAATGAAAATTCTGAACACCAAGAAATATTTGGCACATTGGGAGAAAAATGCCAAAGTGATTAACAGGCAATCCGTAGTGGAATTGTCTATTTCTATCTATCACAGTTTAGAGCACTTGAAATGAGACATTGCAAAGTGGTTGAGTCCTAACATGTTGATCTGAACAAGCAGCTGTTGAAATGAATTTTGATGACATGACTGGTGACTGAGAGTTCATTTCTACCAAAGGGTCTTCAGTCTTCATCAGAAAAAAGTCGACCTGTATGTTTAGATACAATTCAACCTTTAATCCTCCATTTTAATTCTGTTTGAAATAAAGGCCATCTTACAACACACACATTTACCGCCCCTTTCCTCCTTTGCATTCACACACACACACACACACACACACACACACACACACACACACACACACACACACACACACACAGTCCTACCTAGATATTTTTAACCATACTTAATAAGACATTGTACTTGAACTTCCAAACCATCTAGTCGAATTTGCAATTCTAATGCACTCATTTGAATTAAACACTGCTTACCATGAATACAATTGAACTTTCAAGACATGTCAGACAAGACCCTGCCAAAAGTAGCCTGCGACATACACACATTAATCACAGGAGGTAGCTGCAGGGCTGGCGAGTGAAAATGTCCTTCCAGCAGTGGCACACACCAGAGAGGGTGAAGCCAGGGGGTCGCTCTCCTTTTGTTAACCCTGTCTAATTAAGAGTCGAAAGTCAACGTGCAGAGACAGGCTGTAGGCAGCACTGGCTGCTTTACTCTAACAAATTATTGACTGAATATGGCTGTAATTGATTTAAATATGTAGAAGCAATCTGTGGGCACAGATAAGTTATCAGGACACATCCACAGCTACATTTGAGTCAGTTATTTGTGACCCTTAAAGGAAATTTCTGAAGGGTAAGCAGTCGTTGTCAGTGCTGTCACTGTACAGAAAATATCACACACAATAATTTACAGGATTCATAATTAAACAATTGTAACAGCAGAATCCTGTTTAGTTCCAACACAGCCAAGTCAATCTAAATGCTACAGGCTGTAACTCAGAAGACAAACAAAGACAAACAGGAATGAATGTTGTGAATTGGACACCACCTTGTATTAGAAATGGTTCAATTCAGCAAGCGAGTGCTGTTAACAGTTCCATCATCATTTTAATAGATGCTTGGAGAATAATGACTGGCATCCATCAATATCATGCATCAATGTTATAAATAACTCAATGACTGAATAAATAGTCTACATATTAACAAATAATGAAGGGAATAAGAAATGAAACAAATACAGATGCAAACACAAACACTGATGTCTGTGAACCTTCGCCATCTTGATCACGACTGTCTCTGACAACCCCATTTGCCAAACAACCCACTCATCAGAATAATGTCTGCAAAGTGTGTTTCTGCAAATTCTCATTGTTAATATTTTAATAGTTAATGTTCCAACATTTGTTGTGCTTGTGTTCTGGTTAGTTATAGGCACAAAAACATTTGGTGAGGGTAGGAACACGTTATTTTCTGGCTCAAAATACCTGTTTCAGTTGTCACAAACTTCCCATCATTAAATAAAACAAAAAAAACATGTACGTTATATTATTCTGCTTATTCTACAAACTTGTGTTTTTAGTTAGAACTTTTTTAAAATTCCAACAGCAGTGCATAAAAACGTCATAAATAGTTAGCTACTGTTAGCATCCACTGTATTGATTCATGTTTTACAACTATGGTCAGAAACCACAATCAGACATAATTTTCTGGAGTGAACATCTGAAACATGTCAGTTACATTTTTTTTCAATTCAGAAAAGATAAAATGGTGTGAACATGAAGAAAAAGTGTTGCCCTGTGTTACTCCCATGTTTGATAGACGGATCATTTGTGTTGTTCACATTAACCAACAACAGCCACATTACTTGCTTGATGTGTATTTGCATCACGTGGTGCAAACACACATGGATTTGTGTCTGTTCTCACATTGACCGGTGCTATCTGGTGTGCAGCTGGAGCTCCTGAAATAAGTCTAGTTGCCTACGATATATCACTTAGAATAAGGTACCGCTCTAGCATCCTGTCTTTTAGAGAGCTTCTAGTGTAGTTGTATATACAAAGCAACACATTCAGAGGAGGGTGGTGCAGTGGGTATTTCATGGGACTTTCCATATAGACTTTGAATCCTATTTTGACCAAGAGTGAAGTCATTTGTGATTAATTTATGAAATGGAAGTAGGTAATTGTACCTAACTGATGTCACTGACGTCAAGTGAGTGACATACACAATGTGGGTTACGCCACATTTAAACCCAAAGTAGGATCTTTGTTTCGAAATCTTACCCAAACCACAGTCTTTTGTTAATAACGTTCAATAAGTCATAATGTGTCATACATTGCAAACTGATCGCCAGCACGCTTTATTTTGAAAGTCTGACTGGACATTACTTACAGCATATTATTTCTAACTTGACCAAGGAACCATTCATGTGCAAAACTGACAGCAGAGGGGTAGTTTTAGTTTGACAGTTTAAAGCTGAAGGCAACTGAGCAAGCTGACTTATTTGATGAGCTGAGACTTTTTGTATTATTTATGCTGTGAACACTCACAAATGTTGTTGTTGAATTGAATTCAGGATTCTTGTCTGCGATCTGAGCCTCTGAGAAAGACCAGAAATAACTTATGCACTTGGAATTTTACAAAGAAGGCTCCTATAAAGATCCACCAAGAGGATAGTCCTCCTAATATTGAATAAAATATTAAGTACAGAGGATTCTAATCAGAAGCGTTAAGATTTCCAAATGTGACAATGTTCTGTATCTGTCCCCTTCTTTACATCAGCAGATTCTCATATTTCTCCTTGTATCTAATATTTAGTCGTGCTCAGGAATACAAAAAAACTGTGTGCTCATTACATACATTTTCATCCTCGTTCATATAGGGTTACTATGTGAACAAGGAGAGACAGAGTTTTCATGTGAAGGCATGTCTGCCTCAGTGTTTTGTCTCTGGGGCTCCTGATGTATGAGCTCTGACATTATCACGTAAACACTGCAACGATCAAAACAATGACATTGCACAGGTGTAGTATTTAATCAATCATGCGTTAATTGTTGGATGTTTTTCATAGTGAAAATCTGATAAAACATATTCAAGCATGACAGATGTCAAGTGAAATTGAGTCAAGTATGTACAGAAGTAGTTAACTACCTGCGTGATAGAGGAGGAGCAGCAAATTGTTTCAGTGAACCTGCTGACCTTTTGTACAAACTGAGAGCCTCTTCTTTTTCCCTCATGCACGACATGGTTCCATCTGAATTGCTGCGACAGTACATTACTGACGAGTTCAGGTTTAAACACATCTTCTGGAGATTGTTTTTCACAGTCGGCCACTACAGGAGGTTGCTTGAAACAAATTAAATTAAAACAAATCAAGTATTTAAGAAGGAGAAGAAGCTGTTATGCCTTCTCATCAGACAGGAAGTAGTCCAAAGTTGTCAGTAACAGATTTATAATCTAATAATAATCAATTTATAATCATCTGTCATGAATAGGGAATGGATTTTCATAGAGTTTCACAGAGTAGTAGTCGGCCTTAATTGCATGCCTTGTTGATCATAAATCTGAGGCCATTAATTGGATTGGTAAATGTATGACAAATAATCCATATTAACTTGTAACAGCTCTCTAATCGCCACCTATTTTCCTTTCCCAGTCCAGATGAACGGTCTGCTGAGATTTGTACAAGACATCTGTCAAATCCTTAAATCCATTTGTTTGCTGCTCTTCTGTTAAAAAGGTATTTTCACAAAAATGTGTTGAGTGAAAGTAAATTATTGATTAGTTTGATCAAGACTATGATTGAGTTGACAGCGAGGATGGTAGTCACTCCCCGGACTTAGGCTCAGGACTGCCCAGACTACCGTGTTCAACAGTTCTGACATCAGAAAAAGGCCAAAATGAACGGAATGATTTCACTGAACTCGTTATCTGTCGGTCCATCCATGGCCTCTCATCATGGGACTGGGCTTCTGAAGTCAGAGAGAAATGTTCATTCAGAGTTCTCCTACAGTAAATCTGGTTAAAGGTGCTTTTTTAGGTCCAGTGGGTGCATTTTATTATTTCTTTATCTTTTCCTCCAAAAAAACAATTGCATCATTGCTCAGAATGGACAGCTTGCTCAATAATTCATACAATTAGTTTTTCTCCTTAAGCAAGCTCTCTTGTTTCAGTTACCTGCCTCAACCTTCGCACTGGCCCCTGTCTTATTAATCAGCCCCCATCGATTTAGTGTTGAAACTAATTAAAGCCGTGACATGTGCAGTTGATTCCAGACATCTGTATGTGTCACAAATGCAAAAGCAGGCGCTCTTTGCCTCTCACTAACTCACTGCCACTGACACCCGCAGAGTAACTTGCTCGACTAAAGCCGAAGAGAAGTGACGAACTCAGTGTTTTTCAGCAGATGCATGGCAGCCTTTAGACAGTGTTTGAATACTAACAAGCATCTTAAAATGTTTCTGTCTTTTGTATCGATTCTCAAGGAGGGTGTATTACAATTTATTTTCAGAGCTCTGTTGGTTATATCAGATATAATGGCAACAAAGTAAGTCCCCAAATGTTGCAACATCTCTCAATATCAGAGACGACATGACTGGAGCAGGTTAGACACACATTGCATTTTTACATTTACATTTTGCACTGACACCTGGCTTTTGTCCAAAGCAGCTTACTTACATGCAAGGTGTTGACAGCACATCAGGAGCAGTTTGGGGTTCAGCATCTTGCCCAAGGACATTTTGCCATGCAGACCAGGGGAATTGAAATCAGCGACCTCCGATAACAAGATGCTGGATCTACCCCTGAGCCACAGCTGCCTGTCTATTGCAGACAGATATTGCTGACTAGCAACCATTTAATTCAAGTTACTCTTAAACCATGTTGCTAACAATCACTCCTCGCTCAAGATTATTGTGATTACGATAGGTCAGGGCTGAACCTGGAAGTCTTAACTTGCCAAAATCATTTTTTTATGTAATGTTAAGGTACCAGACATTCATCTGGTAAAAATGCAGACAGTGTGCAGGAGTTTTGTGGCGAGTAAGACACATGCCAATGTGCCAGCTCGGGAAAATCTCAACGGACTCCAGATTTTAACAAAGTCATTAATCAGCAGTGTGTGAACTTGTTTGGGAAGAACTTGAAGGTAACATACATTAATTTTTAGTTAAACGTTTAAAGATTCCCTCCAGATATGATTTAGATGAATAAAATAATCTGGTTTGAATACTGTAGTTTAAATTTTAAGATGTTCGAACTGACTGAACCTGAATATTATTCATTACAAAAGTTTAACTATGAGACACAGAAGGGAACACTTGACTGAAAAGTCACCTCTTAGTGTCCATTGTGTTTCTCCATCACCACTGTGTAAGTTGCATGCTGAAACATTGATTCACCTCCAAACTAGTTTTGATATATCACAAATGTCTGTGCTTTTGAGCAGTACAGTCTCGCTTGAAAATGTCCACCTTCAGGACATGAATGTAGTGCCACACTTTGCAAACACATCATTCTGCACAGTGAACAAAGTAACACAATAATGTCCAGCAAAGCACATTTCTGAGTAGAAGGAGACTGGATTCTGAAAGGTTTTCAGGGACCATAATGTGGCAGAGGTTAAATAAGAATACTACTCTCTGATAAATGTTCAAATCTAGCAACAGAAATTAAAGTCAGTCTTTTAAATACAAGGGATGAGTGATAAGTTAATGGCCAAAAATTGAGTTTTAGAGCATTTTTTCAACATACTCTCTCAGAAAGCCAACCCAGTGGCCCCAAGGCACACCGACCCCTCCACTGTAGAAAGTCTTGGACATCCAGATACTGGTTCAAAGCAGCGATAACGTTATCCTCACTGTCAAAATGGCGACCACTGGGCTCCCTCTTCATCTTGGGGAAGATGTCATAGTCTGAGGGTGTTGGACAAGTTCAGATTTACATTCCCGGATGGCAGCCATCACCAATTAAGCTCTGTGGGCTGGAGTGTGTGCTGACTTGCAATTTTCAATTACCTGAAACAGAAATACCACAAAAGTTTAAATTCAAACTTTCTGCACAATCACACAAAGAGATGGACTGTATCTGCATGACAAGAGGGTTGTATAACTCATCTCCATCAGCCTGAGGCCACAATCTTATCAATCATCCCTTTGATGATGTGTTTTCATGTAAGCACATATATGTGATGATAACCTTAATGTAGTGCACTGTAGTGTTAGTTCTGTAGATTTCTGCCCCAAATGGATTTAAGTATTGTGCTGGTTGTGAACTGCTGACTCACTTCAGTTCTGAGGGGCTACAGACCGCAATGAGCAGTAATGCAAAGCACTAATTATCTCGCACACGTTACAGAAGAAATGACAGCAAATCTAAACAGCAGAGCCTTTGCTGGGGGCTGTGTTACCACGGCTCTGTGTCTTCTGAAATGTATAGTTTGTGTAGTAAATGTTCCCTGCCATGACAAACACTCAACACCATTCATTAAGTAGTATAAACATGCATAACTAGACTTCATGCCCCTAAAATGAATATGTGCTACTTAAAGTAGCAGTGGTGGGTAAACAATTAGTGTATTCAGCCCTTCAATGATGAAGCTTCCCACTACCCCTATTAAGACATGGCATCTTTATACAGTTTATCCCTGCTGTTTTATGAATTCACAATTACACCTCATTAATGTGTCATTTGCATAATTACAAGGAATAGGGACACCGTTCACAGTGGGAATACACTCTACCTTAAAGGGGGAAAAAAGATGGAACACAATGTTGTCAAGTGTAGCAGCAGAGATATTTAGTTGTTTTATTGTTTGTGTTTTCTAGATGGGTTAATTATAGATTAATTTACAACTTAAAAACTGGGGCAAATTCACATGTGTCAGCTTTAAGGTTTTATGTTCCAGCAAAACCTAATTGACAGCTGGAATTCACAAACCTGAAGTTACCTTTGTTCATATTTTATTTTAGGACGCATTAATTCCCAAAATTTAATTCTGGCTCATCAGGGGCATGAAATAGGGTGTGAAAAAAGCTACATCTGCAATGAAAGCCATGTGGGAAATTCAGCGAAAGAGCTTATTTAGCCTGCACAGGTACTTTAACCCACCCTCTCTAGGTTATTTGTAAGATAAATGAAACCACAGAAACAGATGACAGGTCTTTAGCTCAACTATAAAATGCAATTAACCAGCAAATGAGGCCAGGCAAGCCACTCTGACCATTCGGCATGAGCAACAGCTAGAGGGGAAGGAGGAGAATGGTAATTCATACTCAATCTGCAAACTGCTCTGCTGCCTTTACTGGGTTGTTAAATAGCATTTGACGTTTTAACTGCTGCTGATTTGGGAGTTCAAAGATATTTCATCCATATTTTGAAGAATTTTTATCATTGATAATGTTTTAAGTGAAAATGTATGATGTGTACGCAGGTTTTAAAAGGTGACCATTGAATCTTTTCCCACTGCCAGTAGGCAAGTTTGCTTTGTGTTTCATGTTCACCATCACAAATGTGCTGGAAAAACAGGGAACATCACAAAGCAGCAGATCATACACCTCATCAGACTACATCCAGAACACACTAAACCTATTATTTTATAAAGTCTGTATCAATAACATTCTTGAGTAGATTAGATTGCAAGGATCTATAACGACAGCGCCCCAGACAGTGTAATGGTTGTTACTTTTTAAATTGAAAGGATTAATCCTCTACATAACTAGGGCCATCCGTCTGGTCCTCGCCATTTAAAGAGTCTAAAGACCGACCACAGAAAAAACAAAACCGCGTTAATCGGCTTATATGTTGTCCACAAAACAGGCAAAACATCACTTGATTGCTGTCCATCTTGGGTTAGCATGAACTCTACGCTACTAAAATCAATGAAAAAAACAACTTGATCACTTCCAGTTCAACCACGGAGTTGGTACGTTCCCTTTCCGGTTGATGTTATTTGTAAATTTGTCTTGCTGTTTGTAAAAGTGTTTTGCGTCTTGTTAATGTGTTTTCTGAAATGTAGATTTGTTTCGGTAATTGTAAATATGTTATGGTACTGTAAATTTGTTTTATGACATGTAAAAATGTTTTCCAAGATGTAAATTTGTCTCAAGCTTTGTAAAAGTGTTTCACATTTTGTAATTTTGGTTTGCACCTCCCAGCCACCGTACAATCCAACAGTTGGCGAGATATTTCACTAAAATCGCACATCCAAAACATGCTGTTGGCATTAACTGAAAAGTGAGGGGATCACCAGATTTAGCTGTCATCATCCTCTGAGGACAATGTCTTTATAAAATGTCACCGAAATCCAATAATTGTTGAGATTCTTGTTTCAGTTTACACCTAAGCTGTGGCTCGGGGGAAGACCCTGACTGACCTGCCATCCCTTGAGCCACACTGCTGGCATGGCTAAATGAGAACAGATTCAGGAAATCCTCAGGATCTAATTGTAACACTTCATCATGCCTCTCCATCAGTCAGTGTGCTCAGAATATAATCTGCATTTCATCAGGGAAAATGTACAGCTCAGTACATATCGCCCACCATCCCTATCCACTAGCAACCCACAAGCCCAGTGGTCGGTTACCTTGCCAAGGCCTTTTGTTCTCAGCCATAATACATCTTTATTAGTATAATCCCGTTGCTCCTGTGCTTTACTCACACTCCATTAGTCTTTATCCAAATCATGTAGTTACAAACAGACTGTCATTGAAGGCAGGAGAAATACTCCCTGGACAGCCGCGATGGATAATTGCTTAACTTTTTCGACTAACTGTTTAGTGCATCAAGTCTGAAAAGCCTTTGGCAACGAGACAACAAGCAGCCCACATTTGGAGCTAAGCAGCAAAATGAAAAGCCTCCTTGTGACAGTTACACTGTAACCATGCAGAAGAAACCTGGCTCTGCTGAGTTCCCGTTGCTCCTCCCTGGTCTGAATACAACAGTGTGCACAGGGGTCCTGAGATTTATGGCAGCAGCTCAACGTGGCTGGTGGGGGAAAAGTCTTTGGGGGTTTTCACATCCCTCCATTTGTTTTGCACATTACTGATGTTTCCCTTAATGTGCTCCGAGCATCCCCTTGAGAAGCTTAGATGGGGCTGTTCTCAAGTTCAGGCTTCATTTAGTTTTCCCCCTGTTCTTCTCTGGAGATAAAACCTGACATACAGACCTCTCTGGCTCTCCTGAGGAGCTATTAATACAGGAAAAGAAACAGAGAAGAGGACGTGGCGAGCCCCAGATCCACCTGGCAGACCAAGCACTGCCATGTTTATTTGGATCCTACACAGGAAATGCATGAATAGGCAAGCAATAGCTTTTACTAATGGCAGCAAACTGATGGTTCCAAGGTCCCTGATGAGCAGTGGATCTTCTTGCCAGCCAGCCAGAGTTCTCCCTCGCTAATCATACCTCTGAACATCATTAATATAACTGTGCGCTGTTTAAATAGTGCATCCCGCCAACAGGTTTTGTAAAGTTGTTGATCATCTTTGATGAACGATCGCAAATATTTCAGAGAATGTACAATGTGGTAACAATAAGTTGGCTTCATCCCGGTGTGTGAAATATTTTCAGCATTCTTAGCATTAAAACAGACCCACACTAAATCAGTATGCCTCTACTTATACATGTAGTCACAATTTACCTGTGTTTTGCAATGAATGTGGCTGACCTCATTCTCTAGTTTATTCTTACAATATTTGTACAACAGTAACAGGCTGTAAATCGAAACAGATCAGATGACAGTTTGCAGTACATTTAGTATTACTCAGAAATCAGGTAAAGTGGTTGCAGTAGACAGTTCACAGTTCTCTGAACTAAAGATCATTTGCTGGTGGACGAGGTGAACTCTGTCTTCAGGGTTAAATCAAAGATTCTCTATCGGCTCCACTGAGGGAGTAGGTAAAGCATCATGTTAGCAAATTTAAAGGTCCAGTTTGGGATTGGAATTTCAAATTGACAAGTTGGGAAATTCTTACAAATTGGACCTTTAAGGCAACTGAATAAGCTTCCACATTTGATAAATTGGGACTGAGAACATGTTGCCAGATCTCACAACACATTCAAAGAAGAGTGAACTTTCTCCTCCTTCGCTTGTCTTAAATTGCCATTTAAGATTTAAATACTCCGGGGGGCATGGGTGTGGTAAAGTGGCTGTATAGTTGTGACATCACAACCATCGAATGCAGTTTCTGAAAGCACCGTTTCTGAACGTAGGCCGTGTGCCTTCCTCTGCAGACTGATTTTTTCATACTTTCACAACAGAACACCTGATTTATGATTAAGAAAACAGGAAATGGCATTATTGACAGTATGAGACCTTTAAGTTAAACATAATACTTAAAAATACTTGGCATATCGAACCATGCTAGTCAAGAATGATTGCTGGGGCTTTGTTTGAAAGAGTTTCTGTCATCAGTAAAACATTCTCTGATGTACAGTTTTCCAAGTGAAACAGTCGAGAAGTGCTGATTTATCACCATCACTATGTTATCATATTTCATTCTTGAAGTTTGTGTTGTTGTTATCGTTTCACTGCTCTCATTAGTTAATTAGTTGGAGACACCAAAGGCCAGTTGATCTGCCAGATTAACTCACACAATTGATGGCAATTAGCTGTCTAAGTACATCTGATAAAATCTGCCAGTGTCAGATGTTAATTCAGCCGGCAAAATCAATCAAAAGTCATAGCTGAGGAAGAGGCTTCTGTCTGCTGCCATCTGAAATCAAGGACACATCATTAGAAAACTAATCCAATAATTTGAAGTGCCACCATCACCATTATCAGCTACATATGCGTAATTTTTTTACAAGTATGCATTTGTTGGGATATCACTTGGTCACTCAGTGCACATCCATAGAAATTACAGAGTGTGTGTGTGTGTGTGTGTGTGTGTGTGTGTGTGTGTGTGTGTGTGTGTGTGTGTGTGTGTGTGTGTGTGTGTGTGTGTGTGTGTGTGACCTCTTTGCTTATTTTCTTTTAGATTTCACCAACCAACCCACGCAAAATACACAATACCCCATTCCACACAGGCTAGCTTTACCATCCTCCAGGCATTGAAACTACTCACAGACACTGCCAGGAAAGTCTATACTACATTCAGTAGCGTGCATGTCTTTACAACTCCACCAGATAACTTTGCCATGCCTCAGTCTCCTCTGGCTAGCCTTGCAATGCCTTAACATAAGGACAATGAAGAGAAGGCGATAAATCTTTATTGAAGCAATTATAGAGCAAATGTTATTTACACCACCTAATTGGGCCTGGGTATCTCTCCGCTCATAGAAATTAAGGCTCGAGGGGAGTGAAAATGGACACCAATTAATTTTTGCTGACAGAATCAGCAAAACAGAAAATGGCAACAAAGGGAGTTTCCCCAGGAGGTGGTTACTTTAGCGGGAGGTGAGAATAACTCGCCTAATGTAGTCACAACATCACACCATTTCCATATAAATAACTTCCAAAGAAATAAGAAACTCATTTGCGTGGCTGAAAAGAAATCAATTACAGCAACAAACAGGCTCCATTCCCTCAGACCTTGAAAAGCCCGAATGACATGGTTATAGTACACCCTAATGCTTTGCTTGGGTTCTAGTTGTATATGCATAATGTGCACTGACGGACAGGGAGGGGTAACGTCAGCTAGTAAATGTCAAGTACGCATACAGGACCACACACAGCTTATTAAAAAGCTGTCACTAGGAGAGGGGAAGCTAACAGGATGCACCAGACTTGATGAGGATTTATTACCCACTGCCATCTTTACTAAATGGCATTCTTAGACTCTCAGAGTCTTAAAATAAATCACCCTGCGATGTTGGTGTGTGTGTCCACTGGTGTGTATTTGTGTTATTGGGTCTCTTTTGAGAAGTTGTTTTGTTCAGCATAGTTTTTGACAAGGCAAGAAATTACACGCAGGGCACAAAGAGTAGCCTCAGTTTAACTCCTGTGTCACTGTGCGGTAAATCAAATGATCAAGATTAAACACAGGCTGTGCAGCTTTTCCTCCACCAAAATATGGCTCCATTTGAAAGTTGTCAATATGTGAGCAATCAGGAGCACCACAGGAGTGAGGGCTACCCTGAATAATTTAGGGAGAACAGAGACCCTGTGGTTTAGACATTTATTGTTTAAGAGCTCTCGAGTTGTTGTCGTGGGGCCTTAATTTCTAGCACCCTGCAGGCAATTAAAAACAGCTCTTTCTGTGATACACAAAGTAACAGTTCATGAAATTAAATTGTCTCAAAATTTTAATAACAACCTTGGAAGACAAAAGGGGAAGTCTCACCATATTTCGCACAGCAAAAAAGAATTCTGCACACCGGCAGTCGTTTGACATTGAAGTATAACACGAGCAGCTGTGGAAAGTTTCCTTCACAAATTAAAGTGCTGAATGAATTTTAATCCTCCAGTTTGTGTTGCCACTTTTCTGCAACCCCACAGTTTCCACCAGTCTACAGAGGTTTTGTCCAGGTTGAGCCTCTGGGCTGTACATTCACCTGTACTGGCGAGCCCCAGGGGACAATGTTAACAAATGCAGGATAATAAGGACCTGATGAGGTTCCCCATTTAGAAAGCTGTGTTACATCAGGGCAACGGCTGATATGCTGCATCCCTTCTCTACTGCTCCTTTTCAGATGAGTATGTTTTATTCACTGCTAGTTGTGTCAGAACATACATATAGAACTGGGCCAAAAACCTACAGCAGCAAACTTGTGGATCACAGTCGAGTGTGATCTGTCCAGTTCTGTTCTCTGTTCTCACTCCCCAAGTGTCAAGTACAGCAGTTTGATACAGTAAGTTCCCCTTTAGTGTCACTTCTTGAAGCACCCCTGTAGTGCAGTGACATAAAGAGTGAGAAAGGTCCGAGTCTGAGGGCATTTATGACCAAGAGTGAAGAGTGAAATGTTTTAAAATTAGTCTTCTGGGATGCTGTAGAAATGTGCCGTGACTCAGCCAGCACGAGGTGATGAGTTAGATATGTCTACCTTTCATTTTTAAATGACTGGATGCACATTTTTCAATCAAATGTAGCTTAATTATAGGTAATTTGATCTTTATTTCAAAATGGCTACAGTTAGCTGGTCAAGCCTGTCACTTACAATTACTGTGATATTTTAAAAATCTTTGAAAATTAAAAGTGATCATTTTGAATTATCACTAGTGAAATCAAGTATTCTTACACATTGTTACTGTTGGGGGTTAAAAGGAGGATAAAATGGAACCAGACAAGACATTTTATCAAATTTACAACAACATTTCTCTATTTGACAGCACTGTAGTTTACAAGACATTACTTACTTCTTAGAGTGTACGCCTCTACACTATTCAGAATGGATGCTGAGTCAGTCAGCAGTGTAGCTGTAACATAGCAGTCAAACAAAAGTTTGTATCTTTCTAAATGAAAGATATCATTCAAACAAACATAAACACATTTGCACATTCAATAACTTTAAATTGAAGAATTTGTGTCAGATGTTTAAAGGATCAAGTGATTGAATTCAGTCTGCTGAACAAACTATGAGCAGTCTTCATTTGGAGCAGAAATGAGTGGGGCACCACTGGGAAAATGCAATATTGTCTGCTCTTCCCTCACTGGACAAGGTCAATTAGAGAAGGACATGGATTGGCAATCAAACCTGACACCAAAGATTGACTATGGTGATTATAACCATGCAGATGGGGGGCTTTAAAGGTTATTAATAATGATTTATGGAATTAATTAAAGAAGTAAGATAGGATTCCGTGCTTTAAATACATTATGTAAGTCCAGCTGAGGGAACATTTACCACTTGCGGGAACTCCACTCATAAATGTAATATGTTGGATGACTGGATGGTTTGTCATTCTGGCTGTGGTGGAGTTATGATTATGATTACAGAGTGAAGATTGATTAGCTGAAGAGAAGCACCACAAATATCAGATAGGATATGCCTTGGATTGATCCAGGACGTATCTGTTACAGCCTGCAGCGTGCATCAACTATGACACTCGGATTGTCTATTAATAAAGATCCTGATTATTTTGAGTCTACATTACATGTCAGGCTGTACTTTGTCTCCATGTTTGCGTAGTTTGTTTCTGTAACTTACCTCACAGGGAATCTCTGTGAGGTGTTTCACCAGTGTGGTGTCTTTGCTGGTGAATTTGGCTTTCTGTATGTGGTGTCATCTTTGTCTGTCCTCCCTTCGCTGCTGATGTGAACTGCCACAAGTTTTTTGCTCTTTTGATTTCTTAACAAAACAACATTAACAAAATGTAAATTCCACAGACTACAGCAGTGGTTTCCAAAAAGGGTGGTACAGCAGATATACAGTATGACAGGAGAAGGGCAGTTTAACCCTGCAACGGGAGAAGAAGAATTGTCGGCCCCACTTGCTACTTTTTATCTAATGTAAATCAATAAAGACGTTTAAGATCAAAATAAGAAATGCATAGCCAGCCAGTCGCTTTTGACTGGAGATCAATATACACCCCACTCCAAAACAACCCACTCAGTCACTCATTCACTCACTCACTCACAGGAAATCACTAAATTCTTCTTCATCTGAACCCACATGTCCAAAGCATCATTAGGAACCTTGTAGCCCACAGAGAAGAAGCACATCGTCAAGGGCAGTTAGTTATCATCAATACGTTCTGTGTAGCCCACGCTGTCCACTGACCTGTTATAGCTCACAAGCAGCAATGGAAACAAATACCTCAAAAATGATCTTGTTACAAATGGTGTTGTTAAATCATACCCATTTGATTAGATACCTTTATCTTCTCCACATGTGTAATTGAAATACCATCCATCTATGGTTGCCAGGGAGCCGTCTACAGGTAATGTATGGCACTGTGTATGTGTGATCATTCAGTCTTGGTGGTGACCCTCTACCCCCACGGCCCTTCATTTCCTCCTGATCTATCAGTATGTCCATGTTTTTGTTGTACTTTGGACAAAATTCTTCTAAGATGTAGCCCTGAAGGTGATAAATATATAAACACTGTTTTAAAAAGAAAAAGGCAGGTTGGATAAATTTAATCCCAGTGGACTCAAAACAAAAACAACAAAAAGCTAAGGACCGCATACACATATATAACACATTGTATTGGTTTTGAAGTCATAACAAAGATGGACTTGTGGTATATTGAGACAGTGTTGCACCTGTCTCTCCTAGTAACACAGCAGAACTCACCTCGATGAGAGCAGCAGTGCAGACATATTTGTTAGAAAGTGTGTGTTACTGCCTTAAAGGAAAGTGCAACCCTGAAAAATGAAGCCTTTTTTTTCATCCAGTGGCCATTTCAGCCTGCAAGACAGCTTTCGTAGCTTGTTAATCATTCCCCATGCACAGTCAAAACTGACACGATCATTTGATGCATTACTGTGTAATGCTCCAGTAATTATTCTTTCCTTTAACAAGCCAGGCTGCCCCCCTCCCCTCCCATGTCTCAGTCATTTATTTCTTCATTTTCTCTCAACTTAGGAACAATCTTGGTCGTAGTGGAGCATGGAGGAAATGTGACCAAGGGAGTAATGCACTTTAGCTAAACTAGGATAGCTAATGTGTGTTATAGCACACTTAGCTACACCTTTCTAATACACATGACTTGTGTTTTTAATGATTTTGTATTCAGGAAAGCTTGACTTAGCAAAAATATTGCTTTTCAGTGCTGAACCATTGTATATTCAAACATACACCCACGTGTGTGAGCTGCAGTATCACGAAATCTCCCCTGCTGTTGCTCCACGGGCAAAGATGGAGGTTAAAGGGCCTTGCTTAAAGGCACCTGATTGTTAGTTTTTGACAAAGGTCAGAGAGTGACTCATTCACTTCCTACACAGAGGTTTTTCCCTGCCAATCTCAGAGTCTGAACCGGATGACCTCAAGGTTCCATGCTTGCTTTTACCTCTCTGGTAAATTGTGTTTTCTTGCTGCAGCTCTCGGGTGATTACAAGAGGCATCAGAGACGCGCTGGATGTAATTACAGGTCAAAGCATAAGATTTACAGGAGACTGATAAGTGTGATCCTGTGTTCCTGATATTTGATTGCCAGATTTCAGTTAGAACGTACTGCTTTAACATTTAATTTCCTTTATCCTTGTATACCGACATTCACACTCACGTCTGTAGAGCTGCGAAGTGGGGGGATTTATTCTGGGGTTAGAGTTATGTATATAGCAGTACAGGAGGAGTGGAAGTAAATTATCTGTACAATGTTAGGTGACAGACAGCGGGAGCTCTTCCAAGGCTCTGATAGACATGAAATTCTCCTGGTTGTATCATCAGAACAAAAGATGTGCAACCGTTGTTGAAATGGTCCGGTTCCAGAGCAGTCAAAGACACAAGCTTTTTTCATGTGCGCTAAATGAAGTGTAATCGCCACAGAAAGCTGTGTAAATCACTCCACGCATGCCTCAGTCCATGTGGTTTGATACATCCGATAAAAAAATCTAGGCATATATGTTCATCAGACAGGCGGGCAATGGACATCTTGAACGCTTGAACACAATGCCAAAAGCACTGTGGACTGGCCTTTAGTCTTTAATCGACAGTGCTGGTCCTGGACAGTCCGTCATCACCAGAAAAACATACAGGCCATGATCCGGATGTCACGCTCCCCTCAGTGTCCCCACCCTCATACAGATTAATAGACTCTTTAATCGTCTGAAGTGATTTTTTTAATAAGTCCTAAACTGTCAAATTCATTAAAAAAAACATACTAATGTACAAAAGTGAAAAGACTGAAAATTACCATCTAGATTTACATCACAAAAGGTGAAGGTGTTGAACCAAGTAGAGTGAAATTTGGAAGGCTATTTCTTTTTCTTGGAAGCTGTTTTTCACTTTCAATGTCAAACTGAGCAGAACGGAGCGCTTGATCAAGCACAGCAACAAGTGACCCACGTCAGGCAGGGTCGTTTGAGCACGCTCACCTCGGCCTCTGGGTTGGGTTGTCAGGTACCACAACACATATGCCACACAGAGACTGTGAAAGACTCAACTGATTTGATTTGTATCACTATGATATCCAGAGTTTAACAGGAGAACTTACCAGGCACAAGGCAGCTGGAGGGGAAAAAAAATTAGATACATGATGGCATGTCTAGAGAGACTGGCGTATAGGTCGTATGTGTTGTCAGGCAGCGACCTCTGGTGACAATACCAACTATGACTCCAGAACAGGAGGAAGTCCAGTGTCAGGTGATGGCCCAAACATGGGGCTTTCCCCCAAGAGACTACTGTAAATGTCCCATGTGAAGCCAAAATGTTATAAGTTATTTTAACTGTATTATGTACATAATAAAATATTTTCTTAAAGATGCTGTAAGGCTTACTATCTTAATAAATTAGTGTTAGATAGCTCTATATTCCAACAGTAACCACTGGAGAGTATCACATGCCTCCTCACCCTCATCATGCAGTAAAAGAGAAGAAATGTTCTGGTATCCCTGCTCACGTTATCCAATCAGGACAGAGAACTCCATGAGGAAGTGGTTCTGTCTGCTTGTGAACACGCAGGAACCTCCAGCTCTGGTACCTAGGTCAACAGTAGTGGAACCAGGAAAGCTACCAATTCCAGAGATCCCAGTGATGGTTTATATTTTACTACCAAACAGGCCAAGTGAAGCAAAACAGCTGAAGAACAGAAAGAGCAAGAGAGAGCTGCTGATTCATTGTATCTTGAAAGGGTGCTGAAGTAGAGGGCAGGGAGGGGATTGGGAACTAGAGGTGACATCAACACTTACAGCAGCTTGAAATGACATACATACAAAACTACTGCCTCTACCTTAACAAGTACTTTTGTTACCTAAACCCAAACACACTGTTCCACAATGTTAATGACAAGATGACCAAGGCAAGGGATGCCAGTTTAACACTGAGCAACATCCATCCGCTGTGTTATTATTATATGAAGGTCAATCGCAGCAAAGGAATTCATACTTGAATTGAACATGCGGGAGGTTGTGTGTCGATCTTGACAGTGACTCCTTTTGTGTGTTTTTGTGTGTGTGTGTGTGTGTGTGTGTGTGTGTGTGTGTGTGCGCGAGCGTGGTCTTCAGAGAGTAAGATAAGGGGAGAGTCATTGAGAGAGAAAGAGAGGAAGAGAGAGAGATAAACAGGTATAAGTGAAAGTAGAGGAGGTGAGCCATAGAGAAACACACCCTACATGGTTCAGGAGACTAATTATACAAGAAGGCCAAGCTAAGTCGACCACTTCAGAGAGTCTGCAGGCTACACAGGGACCAAGCGACATGAATACCCCATTCAGAGGAGGGAAACAGCTTCTCATGCATGCCTTATTACCCCAAAGACCTACGTCTATGGCAGATAAGTCACATACTCCTTCTAGCCTTGCTCCTCTGCGGACACAGATCCTGTAATGATACATTTCACTTCTGGCGATTTCCAGTTTGATGGGTAGAAATGTGAAAACAAAAAAAGGAAAAAGTGTGCAATACGGGACATCATCTCTGACCCCCATCAAAGAGTTCTCTCTTCACATCCTGCGTTAAGGCGACACAGTGCCAACCCCTCATTTTCCTGCCGTCCATCTCTAATGGGATTTGGGTTTTATATTAAGTCCACTTTCCCCCTCCCTCCCTCCCCTTGTCCTGACACTGCGGTGTGAGTGATTTGAATTTAAAAAGTGGCTGAATCCACAGAGCAGGCTTCAAATAGGATTGTGTGTGCCTTTCACTGTTAAGCAGGGCCTTCCAGGTAAGCCTGTCCTGTAAAATGACAGAAAAGGTGAGGGGTGCAGTTATGTAGGGCATCACTTAAACACATGCTCCCACAAAAGAGAACGCCTTCTTAGATCTCATCTTGCGCAAATCAGTGAGGCAGATTTTCTGTGTCTGTTGGCCAGCCTCCATCCAAAGGGGAATTACATGAACACGAACAGTGGATGCACTCTGTTTTTGCACAACGCTTTCATTATTCTCAATAATGAAGGGGGATGTGATTCTGTTAAATAATAGATTCAAGGTCAGGTAGAGAGTTACATCGCTTACATGAAGAGTTAAACTGCTTTCAGCTCTGTAATATGAACCACTGCAGCTATGCTTTAGCACCATGATTGTACCACAGGATATTGCAGCATGTTTAAAACTCCAAGATATGTTGCAGGTGTGTTTACAACATAAATCTTTCAAGTCTCTGAAATGACTCCATATAAAACAAGACTAGGCATTTACAGCCATGCTTGAGGCTCTGTGAGGCTGTAATTAGGCACAAGGACAATGGCAGTGCCAACATGCTGTTGTTCAGCAGGTAATATCCATCATGTTTATCATCTTAGCTTTGTGTGTTAGCATGGTAACATCTGCTAATCAGCACTAAGCTTCGAGAGCAGCTGAGGCTGATATGTCTTCAGTATTATGTTTTATTGTCATAAACCAAAGTATTGGACATATAGAAAATTTGGCCTGGTGTTGGCACTTGCAGCTCATCCTGAATGGGCCATAATTTTTTGAGGCATTTCACTAAAAAACAAAACTGCCAACCTCCCTGTGGCAGAACAAAAGGAGACAGAGGATCACCATAGTCAGTTGGTTTCATCCTCTGGGAACCATGACTGTACAAAAGTTCAGTCGAGAAGGTATTGAGGATATATCACATTTTGACATGATGCTGGTACTGGAGGAAAAGTCAGAGAAACAATAGAATCAGTGGCGCTCATCCACAGGGAACCATGAATCTCTATGCAATATTTTATGGAGTTGTTCAGATGTTTCAGTCTGAACTACCCTTTTTTTGGCATTTCATATCAACATAGACAAAATGTGTGTTCCGTTGCCCAGATGTATTCTCATTTTCTTAATCAAATACAATATAACATTTAACTCTGACTAAGATAAAATGTCTGCCCCAAATGTATTGACATGCCTCTGTCAGTGTATGGTCTTCGTCATACTTTTAATTGAAATTTGGCTTACATGTAGAGTGTCATTACTGATTACAGAAGTAATACATCGGTCCCTTAGTAAGTGCCTCAATGGCCCTGGACTCATTTCTACAGTACCATATCAGGCACAGGGTCTTGCCTTCAGCCATGTATGTTCTTCAGGTTTCCAAAGAAATTGCTATTTTCTGAGCTGCTTAGTCAGTATTCAGAGCTGTACAGCATAATGAACATAACACTGGCGTTCTGATCTGTGAATTCTCTGATTTCAGGGCTGTTGAGGGTTAGGGTCAGGTTTGTGACTGGCAGAACGAAACAGTGACACTTTTTGCAATGAATCATTTTTCTTTTCTTTTGTATTTTATTTGTAATTGTATATGCACATTTTGAGGGTGACAGAACCTTGACAAGTGAACAAAAACACCAGGTGATATAGGCATTTCCATGGCAATGTCATCAGCTAATGCAAACCATGAGATCCAGGTTCAAAGCTTTAACAAAAAGTTATGTTGGGTTAAGCAGGATCATGTTTTATTGCCTAATTGCGTAATTTGGCCATTTTTCTGTTAATAAAATTATCATCAACATGATATTTGTGGTAAGAGGAGCAGAATATGCTTCAAACTTACCAAGGTTGTTCAGGCGAGGGACCACTAAGAGCTCTGACAAAAGATGACTGCAGTCGTCTGGATTTGTGTCAGGTTGCTCTACTGCTGTTTTATTGTTATTGTTAATTATTAATTAGCAGCTTTAAATGTTGGCCAACTTCTGTGTTGCACTCCAAATTACATAACATCTCTTCCCAAAAATTACATTCAAAGCTCTTCTGACTGCACCTTTGTATCTCCGAGGACACAACTGCTTGCTCAACGTCAACAAACAACAAAAGTTTATTGAAGTCAGACAGATATTACGGATATTATGAAAAGAAACTGTTTGGATGGAGAGGGTGGGTTTTATAATTCTAACAATTAATATTCACATTGTTGCAGCTGTTTTGGTTTCAGACAGCAAATATGACTCACAGTCAGTGACATAAGCCCACAACTGGAAATGTATTTACTGACACATACTGTATGGGTTTTGTTTTTTTTACAAATTGTGTTAATAGCTCTATATGTAAGTAAGATTATAACATCAACGAACCACAGAAATAATGTAAGTAATAATGGAACAGCAGGTTTACCCATGAGAAGCAAAAGCACAGAATATTTCTCAAATAATGTCTGAAAAAAAGCATCTACATACATATTCTGGCTCTGAACTTTTAGTTCCTTAAGAGCAAAAAATAATCCTTCCCCAAACAGTCCCAAATATCCAAATGTTCCCCATCACCAACATCATCTCAGAGTATCAAGGGTATCCTGATCACCCACAGCCAGCTTCCTGGTAGGAAACCTTCATGTATCCATGCCTTTTGTGTCAGACATATTGGATTACTTTGTTAGCATTCATATTTTTGCATTTAAAGTCCATGTGTGAGATGTCATGAGATGACTGACGGGTGTCTTGCTTGACCTGGGTTCTGTGGCAAGGTTCCTCTGATGTCCCGTTTAAAAATTTTATCTTGATCTTCAACATGAAATGTCTTTTGACTTTCACATGGCGATTCCAACATGTTCCCACTCCCAACTCATCAAATATGGCAGCTGGGTCAGTGGACCCAAGCTTCAAATGCTCTACCTACCCCTCTAGCTTCAGTTGCACACAATAAGGGCTCCATGGTCAAGTCTGCTCTGCTGTCAAGTCTGC
Source organism: Acanthopagrus latus (assembly GCF_904848185.1). Lineage (NCBI taxonomy): Eukaryota > Metazoa > Chordata > Actinopteri > Spariformes > Sparidae > Acanthopagrus > Acanthopagrus latus. Next base: position 962,289 of record NC_051042.1, on the reverse strand, counting down.
AACAATATGTAATACAATGCTGACACATACTTCACATATTAATGACTTTTGAACTGTAAATGTTCAAATGGTCAGTGGTTAGGTTTAGGCTCCAAAACTCCCTGGGTTTGGGAAAAGATCATACTTTGGGTTAAAATGAGGACATTCAGTCTCGTAATGTTAATTATGTAAGTTACGTACATGACAATTACATACATTAATATATCGTAATAACAAATCACTCTTGGTCACAAATGGGACATGAACGCCACTCTCCTGATGGAAGGCAAAGCATAAGACACATCTATCCACCCCACCAATATCCTGACTGAGACTCTGTTTTTATACTTATGCACTACCATTTGGTATAAAGAAGTGGCGCTGGAGGTCTAACAGTGTCATACTTGGACAAAAGCCTTGTTCCACCGACAAAACTGCTGTATTAACGCATTGGGAGTGAAAATGGGCTGGGTAAATCGTACTCAAATGTCCTTCCCACGGCAACACATTTCTCATTTAGATAGTTATCACATCAGGTTGATTGTTGTGTCCACTCCAGTGTGTAAAGCGGCATTCTTCACTGTCAGACAACTGAAAAGGAATTAGGATAATTATTGTCTCTTTGTAGACCAGTCCAACAGAGCGCTTGGGAACTGTGTGGCCAGTAAAAGCAGCCAGGTCACTATGGTGATCCCTGCAGTACTTCGGGCCCAGACCATGATCATTTGGAGTGACGCTTAACAACATACTTTCTGTACTGGTAAGTGGGCTACATGAACACAGGCAGGGTACAAATTTAATTTATGGTGAAAATTCCCCAGAGGTGACTAGATTTTCCTCTATAACAGCTTCTCTCTCATCAGCACTGTATTCTCTGCTTAATATCCCTGATTAACGCCCCCCCCCCCAAAAAAAAAATAAAAAAATAAAAAATCTACATTTGCTGTGCCAACTCAGTATTTGAAGACACATTCATTAAACTACTACCCAAGGTTTACCAAAGAAAGGAGCCTGGCATTCACTTGGACAGCCTAGCCATCACTCCCCTGATGATTTAGGGGCCATCAACACTGGCCAATTTTGCCACCCACATTAATATGGGATGGCATCTGAACACACACAACTCACAGGCTCACATGGTGAAGGAAGTATTCAATTTAACGATGGGTTTGGGAAGTTACTAAGTTAGTAAAATTCAAATGAAGGTATGTACTCAGTATGTAGGCAGAATGGCTCCTGCCATGTTATTTTGTATGAAGGTAAAGATAACTTAAATATTTATCTGTTTACATAAGAATGATGCGCATTAAAGGAACAGTTCACACAAAATGATTATGTTCGTCATTATCATCTTACCCTAATGTCAATGGTAAGTCTCTGGAAGCCCAAAGATCCCAGAATGATTTGAAAAGACAATTTGTGTATCCTCTGAAGAGGTTGACTGGACTAAGGTTCACTAATGCTTTTGGCTTAGCATTTGCATTGAAGGTTTTGGCTTATTAAAGGTGTAAATATTAAGTGCTGTATGGTAGGCAACTGGACATCTTGAAGATGTTTCACCTCTCACCCAAAAGGCTTCTTCAGTTCTAACTAACTGGAGGGGAGTTGCAGGCTTTTAAACTCTGTCCACATACTTAAACCAGTGACTAGGAGCAGTTCCTGTGAAGGATATCAAGTCTCCACTCCGGTGAGCCCTTGGCAACACATTGCCATTCCTTATGTCGAGGAATATCCAAGAAACTCAGGAGGACATTCAATAAACATCATATCCCAGTTCACTTCAAACCTACCAACACACTGAGGCAGAAACTTGTCCATCCAAAGGACAAAAAGCACAGGCATACAGAGTAATGTAGTTCATGCTGTTACATGCAGCCTGGACTGTACAGATTTGTACATTAGGGAGACAAAACAACCTCTCCGTAAACAAATGGCACAACACAGGAGGCCCAACTCCTCAGGTCAAGACTCTGCTGTCCACTTACATCTGAAGGAGACAAACCATTCCTTTGAGGACAACAATGTGAACATCTTGGCCAGAGAAGACAGATGGTTTGAAAGATGAGTCAAATAATCAATTTATGTCAAACTGGAATGACTGTTTTGAAGGCTGGTTGGGTCAACGGCCCACATGTGGTCCTAACGACTCTGAAAATCTGAGCTCACACATGCTCTTAATGACTCTGTAAGGACACTCCCACACAGAGTGTAAAAGCCTTCAACCCCCCTCCAGTTAGTTAGAACTAAAGAAGCCTTTTGGATGTGTTACTGCCACGTAAACTGTGGTCACCACCATCTTGTTCAAGGCCAAACAAAGGACTGAAATGAACTGACTTATTTTTACCTAGATCACTAACCACTAAAAATTTTAGTTCCTCTCAGAAATGCTTGTATCAAACAAAACACTAATTAAGAAACTCTCATGAGCTACTAGCAGACCTTCTGCACAGGCCTCTCACAAATCACACACTCAACAGGTGTCTGAGCAACCGGTCAATTCAATACTGGAGAAATTCCAAATTACTCAAAGCCCTGCAGGCTCTGTCCCTGCAACTGTGTCCATGTCGACAGCCCACTATAACAACAGCTTCAGTGTCCGGGCAAACAACCTGCAGCAATATGACCTCCTTGCTGTGTTCTTGTTAAGGAGGTAAACACACACAGACGGCCACAGAGACACATTACAGACAGACAGATGGCAGAGAGAGAGCGAGAGAGCAAGAGAGAGCGAATCTGACTCACGTTCCTTCAGGTCAAATTCCATTCCGCTTCCCTCCCTGTAGTGGAAGAGTCCATATAATGCTCCATTGAATGCTCCATCCCTGCTAGCCAACTAGTCTGACAAAAATGCCAAAGCTGATATCATTAGCAACACCACAAAACAAGCTATTTGCATCATTTAAAAGACTATCTGGCATCATAGCGCACTTCTTTTCCACCGGCGTACCCAATCAGTTTAACAGTGACATGAGTGACGGCATCTCATAGTATGATCATTAACTACGTCTTTGATATGGGTTGAATACCGTGCATCATCCCACACTGGCTGACATTTTCCAATTGTTACAATCCTAGAGAGCACTGTTTTGCTTATTTGAGGAACAATATGGATAATGTGGCCCCAACAACAAACTGATGAATATTTTTATTACAATCCTAGTGATTGCGATTTTGTAATTGAGCAGACAAAGGAGCTCTGGCACCACTGGCCCCCACACAGAGCTGATCCTAAAGAGGTTTAACAAAAAAAACAAAACTGCTAGCAGCTGTAATTGTATTACTGGTGTAAGAAGTACACAGAATTAATACTTGAGTAAAAATAAAGATATGCTAAAATATGACTTTGGTAAAAGTTAAAGTCACTCATACAAAAAAGTATTTGAGTAAAAGTCTTAAGGTATCTGATATTAAATGTACTTATTCAAAGTAATTTTCTGGCAATATATGTACTTTAGTCTTAAAACTACAGGTAAAAGTCAGCTATTAGCTACACATTCACGTTTGTATATACTGTATATACCAGGTGTCAATTGATTACTGGCCTGGCTGATTATCGAATCAATTATTCAACATAATTTTTATCGCCAAAATCTATGTTTTGCAATCCAATAGTAGATAAAATAAATACATTTTGAATGCCCTACATTGGATCTGATTCAGCAGGCAATTTTCAAAGCAACTTGTAACTAAAGCTTTCAAATAAATGTAGTGGAGTCCAAGTACAAAAATTGTCTCTGAAATAGAGAGTGGAAGTATTAAGTAGCAGAAAGTGTCAAACTCAAGTAAAGTACAAGTATCTCAAAATCATACTTAAACACATTTCTTGGGTCAGTGTACTTACTTACATTTAATCCCCAAATTGCAATCCTTCCAACCTCACAGCCTTTGCGGTTTGCAGGCTTTTATTGGTGTTTCGCAGCCCCAAAATCCAGCATTAAACAATGTCTTCAATATACAGTTGGACCTTTCACCAACTCTTAACATAGAGGTGATAGATACCAAAGAGAACAAACACATTTACATTCCAGGAAAAGGTCAATTTTAAATGATAGTTGTCTGTCATTATTATACACTTGATTTCAGAACAAAGGTTATACATGAAAGTATACAAATTCGATAAAAGGCATTTAATTAAGAGCAAAGGGACACTGATTTTACCAGGGACATCTGTTTGGATGTTGAGTGGCAGATCATAGCTGAGGCTCAGAGGCACAGATTCATTACCGGCCGTCTCTGACATCCCTGACGCCCTTCTCCTGCCCCTCAGCCCAGGACAGCTTGGTTTTATTGGTAACAATGAGACAAAAGGGTAGCAGTTTTTTAAACTAAAAACAGCAATACCAGCCCACTAGCACCAAAAACATTTGTAACTGTCAACTGGGTTTATGTGCCACACTCTCTCTCCATTTCTTCCTGTTGTCTGACAACACTCTTTCTCTCTGGATACAAATGCGACTTTCTACTCCCAGAGAGAAGTTTTCTGGATATATGGTGACAGTTTGATCTTTTTGCAAGATGTACTCAATGTGAATGAGTGCTATGGCCATGAGTTTCTGAAGATGACAGCGTCACCAGGTAAGCTGCTGAAATTGATTCCGTGCATGAGAGAACTTTTTCTATTAAGGTCAGAGAAACCTGGCCTCTCCCGAGACAGGCCTGAGGGCCAGTAACTGTGGGGTGTGGAATTCTCTGTAGACAGGAACTTGTATAGAGAAGCATCGCTCTCACCTACAGCCTGAACAAAACAACTGTGTAACGACTGGATTGTTCTCTCAGTTTTGCATGTAATGGTTGTTCTCTAGAGGAAATATGTTTGGCCTATGTGTGTGCTAGCAACTTGCCAACAGAGCAATGGTGGGAAGGTCGAAAAATAATTTGTTGTGTTTTTTTCAAGTCTTGGAGCAGCAGTTCTTCATAAGTTTAAATCTAAGCCTTTAAACCTATGTTGAGTTTTACACATAACGGTATCACATTACAGTAGAACAGATTGCCCCAAACAAACTAGTTAACACATCCCCACTCAGTGTAAACTGTATGATGGTTACAAGCTCTGAGTGACGTATTTCTCTTAGTACGCTGATATAAACAAAGCAAGTAAAATGAGTTTTCTATATCATTCATAACCAACTACCAACTAACTGTAGCTCGTGTTGGTTGTGCTACAGCTTGTGATGCTGCAGTGACTATTTTTTTTTTTAATTGTTGATTGCTCTTTAATTGGCCAGTGGTGCAAGGGCTCCCTCACCGCAGCTTATTAAAACCAGCTCGATGGATGGCTCAAGAACAACCACAGGACTTCCACCTAGGAGACCGCTGTTCATGTTCATGTTCATGTGAAACCAAAAGTCAACAGTGAATTCTTTTAGCTTAGGAACTTAGTTAAATTATATCATGTACAAAGGTCAGCTACTAGCTGTTGGATTACATAAGATAGATATTTTAACTCAAACAGCAATGTTTTCCTAAACCTAACCAAGTAAGGCTCTTGCTTAAACCAAACCGGACTGCAGCCATATGATGATGGTTCAGCATGTGTGGCGCTGGTATGCTGCAGCGGTGGTTTCCAAACAAATGACGTGCACGCTTAAACGAGCCTGGCTTCATCAGGAAAACTACCATAGGTTGAAAATTCAAGCACGTCCTTATTGATATTCATATGAGATGATGACAAGATGGGGTCATCATTACAGCGTAAGAGGAGGAAGTGAGGAGTAGTAGCACAAATAGAGCAGAGTATAAAGGTATTAATAGGGAGAGAGTCAGGCATGGTAGAGGTTTAAACAAGCACAGGACTTTCATTCAGGGGACCATTGTTCATATCCAGTGTGAAACCAGAAGCCAACAGTGAGTTCTTTTAACTTGGTGACAAAGTGAAGTTAAATCACTTACCTAACATAATGTAAGTAACTTCAGTAACATAAGGTACGTTAGTAACCAAACCAAATGTATTGCCTAAACCTTAAGCTTCTTTTTTTGAAAATACATGTTTTAATGGTGCAGCCAGATTTATAAAGTCACTTTTTGTAAATATCTTGTGCAACCCAACCCAGATTAATCATGGTAAGACTGTTATCTTAGTGCGACCTTATCACATCACTTCTCCATTTTTGTCTTGTTCAGTAAGTAAAAAGCTCCATTTTCACCTGGTGTCATCTATCACAGACTCCTCTCCTGAGGAAAAACAGAACATGCTGGACTGTTTCTTTAGAAGGTGGGCACTTCACTCTTCCTGACTTTGAAAATGGGGGTTCTGCTTTGGGGGATAGTCTGTCTCTCTTCTGGAATAGAGCTTGTCGCACTTCTGATACTGAACCTGCTGCTGGGACCAGTGGTGGACCTAGGCTGTCTGAGGGCAGGGGTGAGAAAAATATAAAGGGCACCAGCTGCTGCAGCAGGAAAACCAGCTCATAGAAAGTTGTAATGCATTCACGGTGAAACAAACTAGCATGTAGGGCAGCATTTATGGCACTTTGGCAGATTTTCTCCACTGAAACGGCTCCCTCTAGGACACTTTATCATGTTTCCTTGCAAATTGGGCCACCGTAGAGGGCACTTGTTCATGTTTTATATACCATAGGGGCATCAGGAGGGAATTTTGCGGCATTCTTTTTGAACTGGGGGACATAATCTTTATGTGCCTTACTTCAGGTACTGAGATTTGTGCCTTTTACAGAACTTCTTTCTCCTACTTGCTGCCTTCTGTCTCGATACAAGCTCAACCTGGGTATGAAATGGCTCCAGTGGCTTCAGCTGGTTCTACCAGAAAAAGGTCTTGTTTTTCTTTTAAGTTAGGTCTCCACCACCACTTTTTAACAGTGTGAGCCATGTTTCTTGATCCATACTCTGACCTCTGGTGACAGCAAGCAGTAGAACTGTTCAAGAATGAGGCTTTCACCAACCTGTACTGTGGTTCTGCTTGGCCACCTCCACTTGTGGAAGAGTTCCCTTGGTGGCAGATCTCCCAGGGGGCCTTGGCTGCTTAGTGTCAAGCTCTGTGAAGATCAGCCTGAAGACCTCTACAATGATTTCACACTTGGTTAACAGGGCTGTGCACAATATATAGAATATGGTGTTTATCTATGGTTTACAAAGCATGACCATATCTGATGGTATTTGGCTTTTTTCACCTGAAACCGTACTTAGGTGATTTCCATTTTAAGTATTTCATGGAGTAAAACTGAAGAAAATTGTTCTTTACATATTGCAAATTGCTGTCAGTATACCACATGTTACAGTTTATTTGCCAGCCCTGTCGGTTGAGACAGTTACTTTGATTTGTTAACAGTCAGAGGTGTTTCTTAAAAAAGCTGTGACAACTTGTACAGCACAGCAGTGTTGTGTTTCAGGGAATTTTCTTGACAAGGAAATTGAAAAATTATGAATAATAAGCATGACTTATGAAGCAAAATGTTTCTCCATATGAATGCGTAAAGTATTTGAATGAAAAGACAAAACACAAGCTAATGCATACAGCTATTTTGAGGCTTTGTATGTTTGACACTGCTAGCAGACTGCTATAGCTATTTTGCATACTGTAGTTTCGTGCAATTAGCAAAAGTCTATAAACTTCTGTTTCTATTTGATGATTCTACACATCACAATGTATGTAATGATTTCTGTGATGTGTCACTGCTAACTAAGTAGCTTTATGTATAAAGAAAAAAGAAAACATTTAATTATCAAAACAGGATGTGAGGACACAGTAGTTTTTACATTGTGTCATTGATCTTTATGTCACATGTTTCAGAAATATGTGCTTAAGTTAGCATGCTAAACAGTTGTCCCGGCCCCGTCCTGTTTCATAAGACCGCTTTGTACCTCAAGAGGTGATAGTCACTGTAGCATTCAGTCCTCAGTCCTCAGTTAGCACTGCCCTGAGGGCGTATTCTAACCTCTTTTTAATCAAGCTGAAGGGACCATCGTCAGACCATTTAAGGACAGGTGGTTAATGAATGGAACAGCAAATACAACAATGGCTGAAGCTCTTAGCAAGCAACTATTTTAACCACCCTCCTCTGGCAAGAGACCAAGTTCAGCAAGAAAGGACAGAAGTGACAGAAATAGATGTTGTGGCCAGTTTTGTGGAGTAAAGTAACACTGGTGTTGCTTTCTACTGCTGGAGACAACTCCTTTGGTGAGTGAGGGGATGACGTTTAATGCTGAACTTGCAACATTTCTTCTAGAGTGGTAAGTGAACTAGACAAGAGAAATCTTGATTTGAGATTGCACATTCACTTGTTTATTACGATGGGGCAGAGACCCCGACATTTGTTTGTAGTAGGATCATGACAGGTGACTTTTTCTTACATATTTCACCTGTAACCAAATGTTATAGTTGCCTATACTTTAAACATGGATCAAATGAGTACATGTAATGAGGGGTCACCTGTAGTGTGGGCTCACAGAGAATGAACACACTCAGCTTTAGAGATCTGTTCAGCCAGAGTGTTTTATCATCTTTGTTTTGGTTTCAAAGCCCTCAATTTTACTGTTTTGGTTCAGTCTTTCAGCTCTCATCCAGTTTGTAACAAACACTGCAGACAGCTGTGAATAATGAAAAGGCTCTGATAAACACGTGATGTACTCAATGTGTCTCCAAAGAGGCAAAAATCAATCAATTAAGACTGCTTTAACAAAAGCTTGACCTAACAAGCTGGGTTACGGTTTGGTTGACCTATGATTAATGAAGGTTAACTCCAACGTGCCCAACTTGAACCACTTAACCCTAATCACGTTTTTTAGCTGCCTTATCCTTCAAAATTGTGTATTTGCTGTAACTACAATCACCGATTAACTTCCACCCAACTTCATTACATTTACATTATTCATTTACTAGAATATGTGTGCCATGGAACATCAGACGTTGTTTGGCAACAAGGTATACTTTGTTGTGTCCCAGGGAAAACTTGGCTGGGCAATAATGCTAAACACAGCTGCAATTAACTCACCACATAGCCAATGGAACAATACAATGGTACACTAAAGACACAATTGATTGATTGATTGATTGATTGATTGATTGATTATCCCTCAAATACTTGCAGTGATCAAACAATTCATTACATTTTATCACAAATGTGAGTTATTTTGCAGCTTGGTCTTTAACAAATGCCTGAAAAAGAAAATTTGCAACACAAAAGGTTCCCTTTCTGAAGCACAGCTCGAGTTTTTCTCATCAACCAGCCAAAAGGAATCACAATAAATGGAGGACACTTTGAGATTAAATTTTTTTTTTTAAAAAGTCAATAGTAGTAAAAGCAATAGCGCTGAAACATCCCGGATGATGAGGTTGAAGACTGAGGTCCAGTGTCGTTATTATCAATATTCTTGTTTTCATTCTCTTTTTATACACGTTCTGTGCAAACCATACCACGTACTGAAGTGTGCAATGCTGCTGAGCAAGCAGGTTGATTTGCGTAGTCCAAGCAGTTTTCAATATTGTAATGTACATGTGATAAGTACATTAGCAAAGCCTAAACTAGACATGTAATATAAACATATAATCACACCTGGGGGTATTTAGTTTAGTTCAGTTTAGTACAAATAAATGTTAAAATGTTAAAATCAGCCTGTAAATGTGGCATTGTTGAGCTAACGTCATGGTTTTTGTTCACCAGTTAGTAAGTTAACATACGTGTGTGTGTGTGTGTGTGTGTGTGTGTGTGTGTGTGTGTGTGTGTGTGTGTGTGTGTGTGTGTGTGTGTGTCTGTGTGTGTCTAGAGTGACACTGATTATGCGTTCATAGATGTACAGATGAGCAGAGAGTAAGCGACAGCCTGCAGAGAAGGAAATGAAGGGAAAAAGAAGACTGCTGCCGGTACCTTGATTTACTTAATGCCATGTGATGGGAGACATTCGATGATCTGTGCTAAATTCTCACCACAAAGTACTTTGATCATTCGGTGTTTCCTTGCAGAACTGGCCTACAGCTCCCTGGCTGCTGCTCAGCCAAAAAAAGGCAAATATCTGCTTTGCATCAGAAATCTGATGGTACTTTCAGTTCCCACACATCCACAGACACATCCACTGGAAGCAAATTGTACTTCCCCATTGACTAACATCATACTCACTTCTAGCTTATGGCAGCGAGTGAATGATGGGGGTCAGTATGGGCAAGAAAAAGACGCCTTTAACACAGACTGAATGTATTTCTGTGATCATCTAGCAAAGACGCTGTGACACCAATAACAATGCATTGTCTCTTGTTCCTCAAATAAGACTGTGCGGTCTAATTATGATTTGTCCTCTTTCAGAGCAGTCGCAGCACAGAGAGGAAGGGTCATAATATGTGTTGATGACGTTTGTGAAGGCCCGGTCTGTAAAATGGTATCAAATTTTGACTCAAGCACAGAGCACTCGCTTGTAAATCATCTCCGCTTCATGTCATTATTTCTCTCATTTTCCTCCTAACATCATTTTGAAAGTCCTGCTCATACTCCAACGGTGCAAAAGGACATTTTGAACAGGTGCATTATTGCTGCCATGTTGCAGTATAGACAACCCTCATGAGCAATATCAGATATTTAAAGCAACACCTCACCTCTGTAGGACAATTTAACTTTTTGCACACAGGCCTCAATCACTGACGCTTGGCTTCCTCGGGTGTCTATAATACCTAATTAGCTTTCAATTTGAAAACTCTAATCTTATAATCTTCTTTTCTTCAATGTGATGATTTTTTTTTCTGTCTACAGCATACTTTAAAAGAGATCATTTTGCCTCTTGCAGACAGGAGGCTACTGGAGCTCACACATAAACACTCTGATGTAACACTTAAAGGTCATTCTTAATAAAAAAAAAAAAAATACTTAGAAGTCAAGTCTGTGAAATCCAGACATCTCAGTAAGCAGCAAGTTCAGCATAAAATATTTGCCTTAGGGACCAAATACTGGTTTTATCATCATTTCCATTTCAAGTAATCAACTAATCAATGGTGTCTGCCGCTGCCAACTTCTGAAAACTCTGAGTCTGTGTGATGAGCAGAGTGGACTGAATGACATCAGGCTTTAAAAGCTGCAATTCTTCTTCAGGCACAAAGAAGGCAATAATAATATGATAATGATAATATTAAGCAGAACGCTAACAGATTCATGGTGAGGCTCTCAGGAGGATCAACTGCTGCAAACAAAGGAGATTTTAGGAGAATGAAACCATAACCTACATGTAACATCTGGTGAGGATTTCAGGAATATTATAAAGTATGATAAAGACAAAACAAACTGTTGAGTAAAATGCAGAATCTGCCAGATATTTTAAATCAATTATAAGTCTAAAATAATCTAAAATATATTTTATTAAACATGCTTTATTAATGTATGGGTTTGTATTGTATTTTTATAATTCATTTAATCTATTTTATTTGCTTGTTTTGGCTTTTGAAAATTATATTTCGTTCCCAGTAAATGTTCATCGTTTTCATTTTCTGTACCTGCATGTTTTGCTTTTACATTTTTTAAATATATTGATTTTGCCATGTAAATCACATTGTATCTCTGTTCTCAAAGGAGCTGTTTAAACAGTGATCTTTGTATTATTACCTCATTCATATTGTATATATTTAAATTCTTAATTTGACTTTTTTCTCCAAGACTACATAGTGCCCCTTTGATATGCCAGACATCATTGTAAAACTATAATTGGAATAACTAAGGATACCTTATAGGGCAGAAAATATTATAAGGACAGTGAACTGTAACAATTTGCCAACAATTTATAATTTCATTTTCATGTACAACATTACAGGACTGTGTTGTTTCCTTAAGGATGAAATCTCCACATTGTGCTACTAAATTGTCATCCCAGATTTATCAGGCCAGCAAACATGACAGCAGCCCACCAGCAGCCTTTTCGCTGGCCAACACGAGACATGATCGCCTCTGAAGTGTGAGGACATTTCGGCACTGGCTAATTAATTGTAATAAGGCAGGCTGGCACGTACGCTGGCAGTGACAGTCACGGGGCGAGAGGCGAGGGCTCGGCTTCCCTCCTAAAGCCAGTGTGGGGCTTTGAGCCGTCAGGTCGCTGCGCTCTAGAGACTTGCTCTGGCACTCACCTAGATACACATCTGCTCTGATTAATCGCCTGCTTCGCCCAGTGCATACATTTCATTATCAGCTTTAAGTGGGCGAAAACAATAAGGATCGGGGCATTGAGCAGAGCTGTGATGAGAGGAGAGATGAAAAGAGGAAATATGGAAAACTTTAGGTTTATACAAGTGGACTTGACTTGACTCAATGACCCTTCTTATTTTCTTCTTAGAGACATTAATTCAATAAATAATGCTTGACCTTCATTAACCTCTATTGACAACCAGTTACTGCCAGTCTTATCTGCTCAAGTCCCTCAACCCTTTTATCCTCTTCAGCCACCATGGCTCGCCGCTACTGCTGCAATCGATATATACAACAAATAAGTCTAGTAAAGAGAATCAAACGCTCAGTTGTCATTAGAACTTTCTGTCTTCATGGGTCTCCTTTTTCATGCTGGAGTAGGAGCGGGTTGCTTAGAAATGGTAAAGTCAACTGTAATGAAGCAGCATATACCCCGCATCTGCTCCGGGTTAAGAGCCTTGCTCAAGGGCAACTGGACAGGAGTGGTGAATGTTACATACTTCCGGCCATCAGAAGGTTGAAGAACTGCATTCTTTGAGAGAAAGCAGTTTAGACAAGGAGGCTTTACCCTCCACCACATAACTGATGAAGGATGGACACTCGCTCAGGCTACATCCAAAGGTAATTCACCTAGATTTCACTTGTCCATCAGCTCTCTTATTGATTTTACAATTGTTCGTGCCCTTGCTTGTCAAGAGCACAGCTCCTCTGAGTTTGGTTTCAAAATGGAAGAAGAACTCAAAAGAGCATGGCACCATTCTTACTCACATAGACTTTGTACGTTTTGTCAAGTTGAGCCTCAGATTCATCATGGAGCAACACTGCCATCCCCTGGCATCCTCTGTTCATTACCCTGATTAACACACTGTGCCACAGGGCATCTAACTTGTAAGAAAGAGCGGAGAAAGAGCCCGGCGTTCAGCCTTAAGAACAGCAGTGGAGGTTGACGTGAAATGGGTCAAGGAGATTTAGATCTGGGCCATTATTGTCAAAGAGAACAATGAGCATAGACTTTCGAGTAATTGGTGGAAAAGGGTAAGCATTTGTCACGTTAGACCGAACTGGGATCTGTGCATACCTAATAGGGTTTTACACAGTTTACAATAGCATATTTGCTATATTGCAGCCAATGTCATATTTGCACCTGCACATGTATTAATATGTGTCACTTTAATTATATTGCAGATTTCAAATGTAACATTTCTGTTTCCATATCAATCAATCATTACTCTATATTTTTTAAAATAAAATCAGTGTTAGACTTGCTGTCATTTAACCAACAAACTACACTCAAAGGAATCAAATTTTGGCCAATATACAGTATACAGTGACCCACCACAACATTTACAACACTGACATGAAGTAGTTAATGCTGATTATCTCATAAGATTGCAATTTTCTTACCTTAGGTCCTGGCATTCTTGTGGATGCCAATTGGTATGCACCATCCGCCCAAACACCGATGTAGACTCTCGCACCCTCCTGGCAACAGCATTCCCCAATGACAGTGCCCTCCCAGTGGGACAATGTGCCCTGCCACACCACAGAACCTGGTCAGGGATGACCCAAGGCATTGATCCAGTCCTTAAATTATCTGTGGGATGGGCATAAACAAGGCTGATCCATGGAGGCCCTGCGCCAAATCAACAGGACCTGAAGGATCCACTGCCAATGTCCCGGTGTCAGACCCCACAGAACAGTCCCAGGGTCTTGTGTCTCTGCCTCGATGTGTCAAAGTTGTCTATAGGGACACAAGGGGAACCCGCACACTATAAAGCAGGTGTTACGATATTTAATTTGATCAGTGTAAAAAAAATAAAAAAAAACGGAAATACAGAAATGAATTAAAATGTAGCATTGGTAGTTTGAGACACCATGTGGCAGTGACAAACAATTCACTCCCAGTAAATACTTCAACAAGACAAAGACTCAAAGTTGGAGGTCGGAATTTCAAACCTCTGACTTCCAAACGTCCAGATACACAACACCAGCATAAAACAGCACTTTTATACTTGTGAACAAATCTAAATATTACATTCACAAGCTTAATACAAATACTGTCATCTACAAATACATCTTACCCCTCTCCAAATGGGTGCTGCCATTATGATGTCACACAGCTGCTCCCTCATAAAGACATGGTGGATGGATTAGCCCAGAGCTCACAAATAACAAAATTTCAACTTCCAGAGGCATCACATGGTTTTTTTTTTTTTTGGTTTTTTTTCTCGTAGGAGGTCTGAAATGTTCTAGCTCTGAGTCGTCTGGAAGGCAGCATAAGTCAGCTAACAGCTAACATGCTCCTAATGACAGAGCTTCAGTAAAGCACTACTGTCATGTTAAACAGATTGTTCACCATATTAACTGTCTTGCATATTAGAGATGCCGTCATTTGTTAATTAGCACTGAATACAGCTAAGACTGATGGGACTATCATTAGTTTTGTATGGTTTGGTCATAAAAAAAAAAAGTTCTGCATGTATTGAATTGATGACCTTACTGTGACACTGCATGCAAACTAAGAGATCACTAAAGTCATCAGAATTCATCCTAAGGGGGGAAACAATCCAAAAGCTGATGAGACATGTCATTGAAAAATGTAAATTTCAACCTGCTGGTGGTGCTAGAGGTAGTTAGAGGGTTACCAAAATCACTGGGCTTCATCCTCTCGGGACAGAAAATGTCCCCACCGGGATAAAATAACAAGAAATCTATCCAAGAGATCTGACCAACTAATCACATTGCCATCCCAATAGCCTCAGCAACAGCATGGCTAAAAATAAAGATTAAAATAATCACATCAAGTCAAAATCATTTTTAGTGGCAGTTTTGTGGAGTTGTTTATAAAGAGTGAAGTAATAATCACATTAAAAAACTGAAAGACAAACCACAGAGCATTCATCTCCAGAGACATGAGGAGTTTCAGATGTGTTACTGTGGTATTACTCTCCTTTGGATGGTATTATTCGTCAGCACTGGAAGGTGTGGGTCCATAGAGACAGAAGCTACCTGTGATTCAGATCAGATAAGGATTAGGCTGAAAGACACAGATGACCAAGAGTGTCCCTCTGTGTCTGCCCTGATATCTGCTGGACGGCTTGCCTGTCAATCTGTCCTCATCTATCTCTTTCTTTTACTTTCTTATCTCTCAGCACAGTCTCACACACACACACACGCACGCACGCAGGCACACACACACACACACACACACACACACACTACACTACACTACACACTGCCTCCTTTTCAGAATAGATCAAACTCTAAATTGATTGGGAGTTACTTGCTTAAGGACACCTAGTAGCCAGACCCTGAGAAGCACACTGGCCTTGTTTGAGGAGATTTTCTAGGGATAGAAACAATCATACGCTCAAAGAGGAGGCAGTGCAGGAGACAAACCCTGGGAGAACCACATACACCACAATAAAACTTAAACCAGCTGGTTCATCACTGCCTGGCAGGGAGCTATTAAACCAGTTCACACTAATTTGGCACTACAATTGTTCCATGAGGAACTGATGACGGCTCACCTTTAGACTTTTAACACTACGTGCCATCATAAACACAGATACAGCCATGCAAGCGAGTGGCTTCAGGCAAATCTCTGACTAAGTCCCATGTATCTCTGTGAGGTTCACATTTCTCCATGCTCTGCAGATAGGTCCCTTTGAAGCAGGAAAAGCCCCCAGTGACGTTCACACAGCCCAGCATGGTCACCGCCCCGCACTCTCCTCCTCTCCTCCATGCTGGCAAGCGGGATCCATTCCTCTGTGTCTGGGTCGAAGCGTTCAGCGAGGGTGGTCCAGCCCCCTACCAGGTACAGGCTGCTGTTGAAAGACACCAGGCACGTCCCATACTCTGCAGGGAGCAGCAACATGACAGGAACTGGGTTTCAATCTGGGCATTTCTATGTAAATATGGATTAATTGAATTATAAAGGATAACCTGGAAACTCATTTTGATGTTCCCTCATTCTGAATGTACAATCAGGATCAGGTGTCTTTTTACCCTTGAGAACTTGCTAACATATTTAAATTAGATTTTGTATTCAGAACTACATGGATGGGGTCAAGTGGTTAGGATACTCCACTGGTCTGTGTCCACTTTGTAACTCTGGATCTTGTTGTTGCTCCAGCTGCCATTGAAGCCATAGTTGCCACTCCATTCACTGCAGTGTTCCCTACCCCTGTAAAATGACAGGATCGTGTCAATTCATAGAAATAATGTGACAAGGCTTATTCACTTTCTGAGATACACAAGAAGATTAATAGCACTTGTAGTTTCTGGGCTCATTTCATCAAAGGTGTTAGCGTGTAGTACATTGATAAAAGAATTCTGCAGAGGCCAGGCTGGGTGGAGTCTTTACTGAAACAGATCTCATGCCAGCCTCCGATCCAGATGCAGCCGCTTTTCTGGTATTCTCAAATCTATGGCAAAAGCAAGGCCAAAATGCTTCGCCCTCTGCCCTATCAGAAATCCTGTTGAGCCTTCGATCTTAGGAGATATACCAAAGACCAAATGCTGATTAAGGCTCCTGATCATGGGGACCTTTGCACTGTCACATTACCACACTTGTCTACGGGGGAGCATCTGGTCCTGTCCCATCCCGTCTTCACACTGTTCACTATTGTCTTAGAGCCCAGGATATGTAAGAAAATCACAGTCACTACACACTCTAATGACCTATGCTGTACATCCGATCATAATTTGATATATATGATATTATATTTGATAGATATGAATGTGGCTAGAGTCTGCATAGACTTAGATTAGCTTTGTAGGCTATAACATTTACATTTTGACCCCGTCCAAAGGCAACAGAACCTTACTTCCAGTACCTTTACAGCTTACTCATTAGTAATTATTAGTAATTATTAAGTATTAGACCAATAATTAGCAAGCTGTTGTCTTGTGTCTTACATCTTCATGATAACTTAAGCTAATCAGTTAGCACATCATTTTGCATGAGATTGGCATTGATCTTCTCACCTGACTCTCTGCAACAAGGCAAATAAACTTTTCATCCCAAAAATAATGATAATGACCAAACTATGCTAATCATGTTAGCAGAGCAGTGAACAGTCAATCAAGACTTCCACTGTGGTCTTGGTTTTTGATGTGTGACAACCTGTAAATTCTCATCAGCTGAACATTTGCAGTTGGTACTGGTGCTGATGTGCAGCACTAAATATGACAGGATCCCTGAAACGCGCTTCTCACAAGCATATCAAGCATGGTTTGCTGCGTTGCCTCGTCCAGCTCATCACATCTATTTCTACCGCAGGATGCACACAGTTAAAACCACCAGTAGACGGTTATATGGACATTATAGCAGCATTTCACTACATTTTTAAATGTCTGTATCTGTAGAAGGTGAGGGGCAGTTTGGGGGTGAAGGAAAATCATTATTTTTATCATATTTACCGATAATTATTGAAGGCAAGGTCCATGTAAACAGCCAGGCAGCCTATGTGAACACAAACATGAGAGTGAGCAGCAGCAGCTCAACAACGCAGCATGCAAGTGGTATGCAGGCATCCAGTGTGCTCAGCCTGCGTAGCTCAAGAGGTAGGACCGGTTGTCCACTAAGTTGTCAGAGGGGTGGTGGTTTGATTCCTGGATTCCAGGCCAGCACCTTGCAATGCAGTACCATTACATACTGTTTTACGTATGCCATACTTGTAAAAGCACAACTTGCACCATATCAACTACAGCCATCCACCTAATTTTTAGTGGATCAAACACCTAAGCCTCTGGCAGTGTTGAACCTCCTCTGTAGCCTCCCGTAACATACACACAGCCACAAGAGGCCATGGAACCGTCAGTACCTGCAGGGGGTTTTATCAACATTATTGTATATTTCATAAACCACGTTCATACCAAGTTCAACCAGTATTTTGTTAAAATAGATAGTATAAGGCGAAACTTTTGTGTTGTGTGTTGTGAGCCTTATAAATTCAGGTATTTGATCAGTAATGAAGTCGTGGAGGTATATTCATTTTTGTGAACAATGATAAAGTCCTACAAATACTACCAAAAGATTGTTTCCATTTCTGCTGAGAATTCCCATTTTATACCCCTAACATACATTACATTTCAGACAGAAGAGCTACTTTTTACTCGATCGATTGTATCTGACAGCCTTTGTCCATATTTACTTTGTATATTGCAAATTGTAAAACCTAATAGTATAAGAAGTATTTCATATCAGCTCCAGCTCAACTGGCTACAAAATATCGGCAGTGGCCATCATTTCTATTCTGTTTTATCAGTTTTTACTATCAGCAACCCCTTTCACATTACATAAAGTTATTTGATCCGTCTTATATCAAATATTGACTGAAGCAGCTTCAATTAAAAGTCATGCCATCCCCATCCCTTAGAATTGGTTAAAAAACATATTTTATCAACGTACCTGGCAGTCAACATGGGCTGCCCCTCAGTCCAGTATTCAGAATCACTGTTATACTCCCACACTGTATCCAACACCTCAGTGCTATTGGTTCTGTATCCCCTGCTCACATAAATGGCAAAGACCAGTGAGGCCACTGCATAGCTCTCTCTGGAGTAATCAGGCATGTCTTAACCCTGCATCCACTCCCCACTGGACAGGTCCCAGGCTGAACCTCAGACAAAGGACGGCAATAGTAGCCCCCAATTACTATCACCTTGGAGTTAGATTTCATCTGTCGTGGAGGGCTGTTTGAACATGGGTGTTAGGGTGAATGTAGACAGGAGGCTGTCAAAGTCGTTTTGCTGTAAGGAAAGATGTTTAGCTCAGAGTAGAGGGTCAGAGTCCAGCCACCTGCCCACTGCCTCTGCCACCACCTCCTGGTTCTCCTCTGCTGGGACTGTCCTCAGGCTGTCAAGATCCACTTCTTTCTTGATCACCTCCTGAAACCTGCAAGTGTTCAGAGTCAGCCCACCTGAAATTACATTACTTTGGAATCTTTTATAGAGAACAGAGTGACTTTGGCAATCATAGCTTATAGCGATAAAAAGCAATCATAGAGGAGAGTAGTTAATCACATCATAGGAAAGAGCAGTTAAATAAAGACAGAGATGTTTCCTGGTTTCTTCTGTTCATGTGAGAAATTTCTTAAGAGCCTAACCTTAATGATTGAATTACAGCACAGGTGAGAACTATTAGTCAGAAAAGTACTACTTTGCTTTCATTTAGTCTGTGTTCCCATTTACAATTTCGACACTGAAAAAGAAAATCACTAAATACAAAGAGCTGATCTCTGACCTGCCTGCGAGCAGCCTGCAGGTGTCTTCCTCCAGAGTAACGCATGTGTGGAGCTGAGAGAACAGCAGCATGCCCAAGCAGTGGTCCACACATCCAGCAGCTCATGACGACAGCCCTGCAAGGCCCTCTTCACCCCCCCAAACTGCAGCAGGTAAGCAGCCTTCAGCAAGCTCTCCACGTTCGGCTGGGTATGGTGAATCTGGAGAAGAGATGTAGTCTGCCAACGCTGATAAGACCTCCATCTCTAACCAGCTGGAGAGGAGAGGGGAGGGGAGGAGAGGAGAGGAGTTATGGACTGTAGAGGGGCCATTCTTAGGATTACCAGGATAAGGGGAAGTTTACCCTTTCCTCGCTGTCAAACTGTATCATTTTTAATGGCATAGATAGGGACTTCAAAAGAGACACCAGCAGGCGATGTAGCAGCAAGTGCATGGAAGGTAGATGTCTCGTCGGCAAAGGTACAACAGCATATAATAAAAATGATGTCTAATTCACTGTGAGCTAAATATTTTGTCTAAAAGCCCTGTAATACACACATTATCACCATATAAACATCGTCTACATGTCTCATTTTATTTGGATAACTGTTTTCATTCAATTTATCATCCCTGAGTTATTATAATGACTTCAATAACTAGTTAGACAAGTGTGGTCTTGATAAAAGAATACTAAATCAAGGGTAATTGTTTCATGCCATATTATTTTGGGATAGCCTCATGCATTCAGCATAGCTTTGACTCCTTAACATTCTAGACAGTCATTTCTGCAACAGCTACTCTGGTATCTGCTGCAGGGATCAGATTTTTACCTCAGGATGTTGTTTTTCCCAAAGTGATGTTTATCTTAAAGTTTCCCTGAACTCAAAAATGTGTTTTTCTTACTGCGACCTCAGATGTTGAGCTTCACTGTGCACACTGTTGTAGTATGTGTAGCGTGGTTGCAGACTGGAAAGCTGAGGAAAGTTTCTCTACTCTGATTTGAAGACATGTACAAACAAGCCTGATTTTGTGACATAATGGAACATAAACATGCAACTTGAAGGGAAAAACAGTGTTATGCTGCCCCCCCTGGTGGAATGTTTCAAGCTTCTTTCTTGCCACACCCACCCAAGAGTGATGTCACAGGTGGGGCTGCCACCCGCCCCATTAATTATGGAATCAGCCCGTATTTTACATGTAAATATAGCGCCCTGTATTGGCTCAAAACAGGGAGAAATTTGTCCTTTATTTCAGAAGTGCCTTGAGTGCAGCATCATCCCTCCCAGATTCAGCTTCTTACAGCAAGGACCTGCCTACTCAGGGGGGTTGTTGGTTTGGTTGGTTAGTTCTGGGCATGAGGAATGAAAGACTGTCATTATTACATAATGGTTTATCATTCTAGTTATCGCAGTTGTTGGATACAACTGCCCAATAATAGAGCATTGTTAACTTACATTCACATTTTTCACTGTTGTTATTTGTTGATTATGGGTATTTCATTAAATTTGTTATTATCTGTTAGCCTTTGCAAAGACTATTGGGCAGGAGAGACAACAAGGTAATAAACAGTGCATTAAGAATGGTAAGTGGTCTTGCATTTCTAAAGCACTTTTCCAGTGTACTGATCACTCAAAGAACTTTACACTTGTCAGATTCACCCATTCACACACACACTCATTCACTGATGGCAGTGGCTGCCATGCAAGCTGCCAACTGCTCATCAGGTTCAGCATCATGCTTTGGTCATCAAACCAGAGTAGAAGAGATGAACCTTATGTCTCCCTGGTGCAACCAAACAACAACTCAGCTTTAGTATCCAACCAGCTACTTTTCAACACAACATTTAGTGAGGACTTTACACTCTAGCTTAAGAAAGAAGTTAAGCATAGCTGGTGTAATGTGTCACCGTCAGGGCCCCTGCACTACATGTGTTAGATGTTTCTTTGCACCAACACACCTGATTACCTGATTCAAATTCAAACGAAGTTGTCATCAAGCACTGATAAAGCCAGATAATGACCCATTCATTTGAATCAGGTGTGTTGCAGGACAGGGAGCCCCGGGGACCAAGATTAAAAAAACACAGCTTCACAGCAATGTGATGTGGAAGTCTCCAGCACACTGACACAGAAAGGAAGCTTACAGTGGAGTAATAGATCTGTTGTGTAAAGTGCTTTAACTTCTGATCAACAATATTTGCTTATTCATAGATTCTTAATTTTTCAATGAGGGAGATAACGTGAAGGGAAGTTTCATCAGGTAGCAGTAGTAGTAGTAACACAGGCCATAAGCAAAACTTGCCTAATGTTTCACCTTGTTTTGACACAGACAGTAATAATTGAAACCATTTATAAATACTCAGTTGAAAGGTTGAGATATTGACTTTTGAAACCTCTGCAAGTTGGAAGAACTACTATTCCCCCAAGTGCAGCTGAAACCCATTAATGGTTAATCAGGTCATCCACATTCTTCACAATAATTTCATCATGAGGGACAATATGGGAGAAAAATGACAACAGTGATTACTTGCAGCCATTTCCTAGTCATGAACCAGCTCCCCTGTCAACTATTACCATCTAGTGGGGCAGATAAATAAGACCCTGGCTATATCAGTTGGCTCAATGGTTTTTCTGATAATTTATTGATCCCTTGAAGAATCTTTCTTCTCTTTTCTTCTCCCTGCCTCTGGTACAGGCAGGTCAGAGGTCAGGGAGAGCTGGTGAGCAGCACTGCTGGAGCTGGCAGCGTCTTCAGCGTCTCTCTAAAGGACCGTACAGCTCAGCAGATGTTTCCCTATATGAGCAACACAGGACATGAACCAAGGTTGTCCACTTGAATGACAGCCTTTAAATCACTAAATCATTAAAGTTGCAGGATGTCCTCGCACTGTCACTAAATGCTAGCTTCTGGATGTGTTCATGATGCTGTGAACATATGAACCAGTACACGGCTGTCTGTGCAGTTAATATTTTGCCATGAATTTGTATTAATGTATTTAACATTGCCACAAGCGCTCATCCATACCCATTTACACAAAAGATACATAGACACCTGACAGGGCTATTGCTGAACATGATCCTGATGCATAAGCTGTGAGCACACAGTGCCACCTTGTGGCACCTGACTGGTGGAGCACTGCAGGGCTGTGTCCGGGAAGAGACCTTCAGAGTAGAGGTCTCTCAGGGTATCCAGCATCTACTCAGGGCATCAAAGCATCAAGAACAGATGCTTATTGTCTCTTTGACTACATCAAGTACATGTTTAAATTACTATTGAACTGCATGTAGATTGCAAAGACAACATTGTTGGTGTTTTTCTATGATGAAATGCAGTGTTTTGGGAAAAGCATATCAAATAAGATGGATGTAAATGGCTGTGGCGCCCTGTGGAGTCGCACCCCATTCTTCAGTTTGATGTGCAAATGAGACAGTTGCCGCTGAAATCAAGGATTGCTCCTTTAAAAATTCATCAGCACTTCATGGATAATAAATGATGTTATGGTGATACAATATATATACAGTACATGCATCATTTGTGGTATTAAATGATAGTACTGAGTTTTCCTATAGAATCTGGTTTCTCTTAACAGCTCTTGCTAATATGATATTATCATAACATACATGGAAAACGCAATAGAAAATCACTAACAACAGTATAGGTAAGCACACACACACACATTTGGAGCATAATACATCTGAATGGACAATAACATACCCGATCAACATGGTTCACAGGATATGAAGTTGGTTCCACTGCATTTCAAAAGACTTTTTGCCGGTGAAAATAATCACATCAGATTATATGAAGTGACATTATTATTATTTATTTTGGCGATGTCACTCTGCCTTCAGTATAAAACATTGCACAGGAGATAGTCAGTGTGGCCAGAAAAAAATCTAGTAGAGACTTTAAAATCAAAAGGCAAGTTTACGTTCGACCACACACTGGACAGGCTTCAGTCACATCCAGACGATAAACTGATGATCTGTCTTAACAGGAGATGGAAAGCAAATGAATTGGCCTACGTTTGCTTTCTATCTTTGAGGTAAATGCTGTACTGTTTGCTGTGGGATAGTTATCAGTTATTTGCAGATTAAGATTTTGTACTTAACATTTTCCCAGATGATTGTTATTGGCATTCCCATCAGCCTTCCCTTTACTAGAACAGGAACTGAGTTAATGGACACTGTAAAGAGGTCCCCTCTCTTAACAGTGTCCATAAGTGGTTGGAGGGTTCACTCAGGTGACCTTTGGGCTTGCAAAGATTTCCATCAACAGGCCTATTAAGGCAACAGGAAAGGTTAATAGATAGGCCTGCACATCTGGTTCTAACACTCACTAGACCCCTTCTTGATGAGATGGAACTTGTCATCCTTGTAAACTGCCGATTATGTTCTCGATTAAGCGTTTCATTGTTTTGCCTCAGTAAATTGTTGAACATGTCCATGATTATGTCCAAGGTGACTTCAAAGGTCTTCAAATGGTCCCCAACTGTCAAAATGCCAGATATTTAGTTTACAATCATATATAATCCAGCAAAATGATGACATTTGAGATGCTTCAACCAGTAAATATTGAATTTGTTCTTTCAAAATAATGACTCAAGACAATTCTAAACAACAGTAGGTTTAGGCACAAACCCCACTTGGTTTGGGTTAGAAAAACATCATGGCTTACCTGGTGCTGTCCCACAAACACTGCTGAAAAATACCCCAACCTCATGCAAAGTTTCAAGCACTTCACAGTAATTACAGATGTAGGTTTTATAGATAGATTCTATAGATAGAAAAAACATCTCCCACAAAAAAACTTAACTGCATGTGACGGCCCAAAACAGTAATTAAGACATTAATGGAATATTTGACATTATGGTGGATTAAATCTCTGGTCATACACCAGCTGTTTCTGGACCCTCTCCCTGGCAAGAACAACAAACCTTCCAAGTAAACTAGTCCAAACTTTGGATACTTGTTGCCCAAGTTCAACAGCATCACTGCTGAGCCTGGCTGTTCCTTATGCACCTAAGCATCTCCCTTTAATACAACAAGCCTCGCTGGTAGCTTCTTCCCACCGAAGAGAAAATTCAGGAAGTAAACAAAGCCTGCTGAGTCTTGGACCATAATACCAGGTTAGATCTTAAGCAAGAGCTATCTCTGTGAGTTACTGGCCTGCATTCCTACCCAAATCCATCTTCAAATCCCTCTACATTTGTGCCAATCTAGTGATGTTTTGTTTTTGTTTTTTTCCTTTCTGTCATTCTTGGGAAAGAATCTTTTGCGTCTTCACAGGATGTATCTTCCTATCTTAAAGGAGAGGATACATCAGCTATTCAGTCGAACACTGGCTGAAGTTTTGGTGGCAACAGCACATTAATTACAATCTAATTCATGCATCAACATAGAATTTTGTTTATCCATTAATGTTCGTTAAAGACAATATGTCCTCATATTGTGGAGAGAAATTTTGCTAGTGC